>NW_024055716.1:0-185295 GCF_902713615.1 Scyliorhinus canicula
CAACACTCACAGGCACAGAGACACGAATATACATTCACAGACACACATAGACAGTAATGCACACACTCACAGACGCGCACACATAAATACACAAACTGAACCACACACAGAGACACTAATGCACACACTGACACACACACATACACTAATAAACACACACAGACACTAACATACACTCACAGGCATACAGAGAAACTAATACACACACTCACAGACACACAGAGACAATAACACACTCACTCACAGAAACTCAGCGACAATAATACACACACTCACACAGACAGACTAATAAACATAATAATACACACAGCGACACTAATACATAATCTAATACATAATACTAATACATACTCTAATAGCTACACACACTCACAGACACACAGAAACACTAACACACACTCACAGACACATAGAGACAGTAATACACACACTCACAGACACACAGAGCCACTAATACACAGACTCACAGTCAACCAGACAGACTAATAAACATACCCACAGACACACAGAGACACTAACACAAACATTCAAGCACATACGCACAGAGAAATAGACACAAATACACACACACGCAGACACACAGAGACACTAATACACACACATACACACACGGGGACTCTAATACACACTCTCACACACACATACACACAGAGACACTAATATGTACACTCACAGACACACAGAGACACGAATCCACACACTGGCAGACACACAGAGACACTAATACACACACTCGCAGACACACACAGAGACAGTAATAAACACACTCACAGACACACAGAGACTCAAATACAAACACTCACAGACTCACAGAGACACTAACACACAGTCACAGACACACAGAGACAATAACACACACACTCACAGGCACACAGACACTAATACACACACTCGCAGACACGCAGAAACACCAATACACAAACTCACAGACACACATACACTAATACACACACTGACACACACAGAGACTATAATACGCACTCCCACACGCACATACAAACAGAGACACTAATACGTACACTCACAGACACACAGAGACAGTAATACACTTACTCACAGTCACACAGACAAACTAATACACATACTCGGATACCCACAGAGACACTAATACACATACTGACAGCCACACAGAGACACTAATACACATACACACAGACTCTTAGAGACACTAACACACACTCACAGACAAACAGAGACAATAAAACACACACTCACGTACACACAGAGACACTAACACACACAGACACAAACAGAGACAGAAATAAACACACTCACAGACACTAATAAACACACAGAGACACAAATACACACACACATATACAGCGATAAAATAATACACTCACTCTCAGGCACACAGAGACACTAATACACACTAACAGACACAGTGGAAACTAATACACACACTCGCAGACACACAGATAGACTAATACACACATACACAGACACACAGAGACACTAATACACACACTCACAGAGACACTAATGCACACACTCACAGACTCACAGAGAGTGTAACACACACACTCCCAGACACACAGAGACACTAACACACACTCACAGACACACAGAGACAAAAATGCACTGACTCACAGACACACAGAGACACTAATACACACACTCACAGTCAACCAGACAGACTAATAAACAAAGACACAGACACACAGAAACAATAATACACACATTCACAACCTCACAGAGACACTAAAACACACTCACAGACACACAGAGACAATAATACACACACTCAGACACACACAGAGACACTAATACACACACTCACAGACTCACATAGACACTAATACACACACTCACAGACACACAGAGACACTAATACACATATTTACAGACACACAGTGACACTGATACACACATTAATAGACACACGGTGAAACTGATACACACACTCACAGACACACAGATACACTAATACACACACCCATAGTCAACCAGACAGACTTATAAACATAGACACATACACACAGAGGCACTAATACACACACTCACAGACTCACAGAGACACTAAAACACACTCAGAGACACACAGAGACAATAATACATACAGTCACAGACACACAGAGACACTAATATACACACTCCCAGAATCACATTGACACTAATACACACACTCACAGACACAAAGAGACACTAACACACATATTTACAGACACACAGATACACTAATACACATATTTACAGACACACAGAGACACTGACACACACACTCACAGACACACGGTGAAACTGATACACACTCACAGACACACAGATACACTAATACACACACTCACGGACACACATATAGACAATAATAAACACACAGACACACAGAGCCACTAATGCACACTGCCACAGACAGAAAAAGACACCAATACACACATTCACAGACACACAGAGACACTTTTACACACACTCCCACAGACACACAGAGACACAAATACGCACACTCACAGACACACAGAGACGCTAATACAAACACTCACAGACTCACAGAGACAGTAATACACACTCCCAGAAACAAAGAGACACTAATACACACACTTACAGGCACACGGTCACTAATACACACACTGACACACACAGAAACACTAATACCCACTCACAGACACACAGAGACACTAATACACACACAGAGACACACAGAGACAGTAATGCACACACTCACAGACACGCTGAGACACTAATACACACACACGCTGACACACACAGAGACTCAAATACACACTCACACACTCACATACACAGAGAGACACTAGTACACACACTCAGATACACAAACAGAGGCAGTAATAAACACACTCACGGGCACACAGAGACGCTAACACACTCTCAGAGACACACAGACAAAGTAAAACACACACTCAAAGACACAAAGTGACAATAATACACACACAGGCACAGATACACTATACACACACACAGACAGAAATTGACACACATACATACTTTCACAGACACACAGAGATACTAACACACACTGACAGACACACAGTGACACTAATAAACACAGTCACAGACACACAGAGACACTAAGACAGACACTGACACACAGAGACACTAATACACACACTGACACACACGGAGACACATACACACACTCACAGACATACAGAGACACAGATACACACACACACATGCACAGGGACACTAATACACACACCCACAGAAATAAATAGACACAAATACATACATTCACAGACACACAGAGACACTTGTACACACACACACAGACAATCAGAGACACTAACACACACACACTCACTGAAACGCAGAGACACGAACACACACTGACAGACACACAGAGACGCTAATACACACACTCACAGACACACATAGACACTAATACACACACTCACAGGCACACAGACACACAGGAACACTAATACACACACTGACACTCATAGACACGAATACACACACTGACACACACAGAGACACTAATAAACACTCACAGACACTCATACACACTGATAAACTAATACACACACTCACAAACACACAGATACACTAATACACACACTCACAAGCACAGAGACAGTAATACACACACCCACAGACAGAAATAGACACAAATACACACATTCACAGACACACAGAGACACTAATACACACACACTGAAACGCAGAGACACTAACACACACAATCACAGACACGCAGAGACGCTAATACACACACTCACAGACACACAGAGACACTAATACACAAACTGTCAGACACAGAGCGACACGAATAAACACACTCACAGACACACAGACTCACAGAAACACTAATACACACACTGACACACATAGACACTAATACACACACTGATACACACAGAGACACTCATAGACCCTCACAGACACACATACACACAGATAAACTAATACACACACTCACAGACACACACAGACACTACGACACACTCACAGACACACAGAGACAATAATCCACACAGACACACAGATACACTAATACACACAATCATACACTTACAAAGACACTAATACACACACTCACATAAACACAGAGACACTAATACACACACTCACACACACACAAAAAGGCAGTAATAAACACACTCACAGGCACACGGAGACGCTAACACACTCTCAGAGACACACAGAGAAAGAAAAACACACACTCAAAGACACAAAGAGACAATAATACACACACAGGCACAGAGACACTATACACACACCCACAGACAGAAATAGACACACACATAAACACTAATACACACTCACAGACACTTAGAGACACTAATACACACATTCACAGACACACAGAGATACTAACACGCACACAGACCGACACACAGAGACACGAATACACACACTCACAGGCACACAGAGACACTAATAAAGACACTGACTGACACACAGAGACACGAATACACACATTCACAGACAGTCAGAGACACTAATACACACACTCAATGAAACGCAGATACACTAACACACACACTGACAGACACACAGAGACGCTAATACACACACTCACAGACACACAGAGACACTAATACACAAACTGACAGACACACAAAGACACGAATACACACACTCACAGACACACAGAGACACTAATACACACACTCACAGACACACAGACAAACAGAAACACTAATACACACACTGACACACATACACACTAATACACACACTGACACACATATATATTAACAGACACTCACAGACACACATACACACAGATAAACTAATACGCACACTCACAGACACATATAGACTCTGATACACAGACTCACAGACACACAGAGACACTAATACACACACTCACAGGCACAGACACACTAATACACACACCCACAGACAGAAATAGACAGAAATACACACATTGACAGACACACGGAGACAGTAATACATAAACACACAGACATCAGAGACACTAATACACACACTCACTGAAACGCAGAGACACTAACACACACTGACAGACACACAGAGACGCTAATACACATACTCACAGACACACAAAAACACTAATACACACACTGACACACATATACACTAATACGCACACTGACACGCACAGAGACACTAATAGACACTCACAGACACACATACACACAGATAAACTAATACACACACTCAGACGCACAGGGTCACAAATACACACACTCACAGACAGACAGAGACACAAATGCAGACACTCACAGACACACAGAGACACTTAAACACACACTCACAGACACACAGTGACACAGATACACACACTCTCAGACACACAGTGTCACTAATACACAAAGTCACATACGCACAGAGACAGCAATACACACACACAGACGCACACACAGACAGTAATACACACACTCACAGGCACACAGACACACAGAGACACTAACACACACTCACAGACACACAGAGACACTAACACATACACTCACAGAGACACAGAAACACTAATACACACAGTCACAGACACACATAAACAAACTCACAGACACACAGCGACACTAATACACACTCACAGACACATATAGACACTAATAAGCACACGCACACAGACACTAATACACACACTGACAGACATACATACACTAATGAACACACAGCGACACTGACACACACTCACATACACACGGGGACACTAATACACACTCACAGACACACAGACACACTAATGCACACACCCACACACAAACAGAGACAGTAATACACTCACTGACAGACACACAGAGACAATAATACACACACTCACAGACACACAGATACACTAATACACACACACAAACACACAGCGACTCTACTTCACACTCACAGACACACATAGCCACTAATATACACACTCACAGACACACAGAGGCACTTAAACACACACTAACAGACCAAATGAGTCACAATTACACACACTCACAGACAGACAGAAACACTAATACAGACACTCACAGACACACACAGACACTAATACACAAAGTCACATACACAGAGACAGCAATACACACACACACAGACGCACACACAGACAGTAATACACACACTCACAGGCACAGAGACACTAAGACACACTCAAAGGCACACAGAGACTCTAATGCATACACTCACAGAGGCACAGAAACACTAATACACACTCACAGGCACACAAAGACACATAAATAAACTCACAGACACAGCGACACTAATACACACTCACAGACACATATAGACACTAATAAGCACACACACACAGACACTAATACACACACTGACATACATACATACACTAATGAACACACAGAGACACTGACACACACTCACATACACACGGAGACACTAATACTCACTCACAGACACACAGACACACTAACACACACCCACAGACACACAGATACAGTAATACCCACACTGACAGACACACAGAGAAAATAATACACATACTCACAAACACACAGATACACTAATACACACACTCTCAAACACACAGCGACTATAATACACACTTACAGACACACATAGACACTGATATACACACTCACAGACACACAGAGGCAGTTAAACACACGCTAACAGATACACAGAGACACAGATACACACACTGACAGACACACAGAGACACTAATACACATACAGGTGGACACACAGAGACACTGATCCACACACTCACAGACTCACAGAGACACTAACACACACTCACAGGCACACAGAGACACTAATACACACAAACACACACTCACAGAGACACTAATACACACACTCACATACACACAGAGACACAAATACACACACTCACAGATACACAGAGAGACAGTAATAAACACACTCACCGAGACACAGAGACACTAATGCACACAATCACAGACACACAGAGACACTAACACACACTCATAGACACACAGAGACAGTAATACACACACTCACAGTCACACAGAGACACTGATATATACACTGAAGACAAACAGATACACTAATACACACACTCACAGACACACAGAGATACTAATACACACTCACAGACACACACAGACACTAATACACACACTGGCAGACACATTCAGAGAATAACACAAACGCACACACATGGAAAATGAAATAAAATCGCTTACTGTCAGAGGTAGGCTTCAAATGAAGTCACTGTGAAAATCTGCGAGTGGCCACATTCAGGCGCCTGTTCAGGTTGTTGTTACGGGAAATTAACCGTACTGCTGGCCTGCATTGGTCTTCTTTCAAAGCCAGAGATTTAGTCCTGTGCTAAACCAGTCCCTAATACACAGTTACACACAGAGGCTATAATATGCACACTCACAGACACACGGTGACTCTAAAGCACACACGCACAGACTAAATACTCACAGTCACAGACACCCATCCTCAGGCACTCCAAACACACACAATCTCACCCACACATTCACATACCTACACACACACACAAACACACACACACACACCCAAATACTGCGCCCAACTGATGGGGTTGTGGACATTGTGTACTGTCAGTAGAGTGTGGAGTGAAGTGTGTCTGATGGGGCTGTGGTACATTGTGTACTGTCAGTGGTGTGTGGTGTGCTGGGAGTCTGATGGGGCTGTGGTACATTGTGTACTGTCAGTGGTGTGTGGTGTGAAGTGTCCCTGATGGGGCTGTGGTACATTGTGTACTGTCAGTGGTGTGCGGTGTGCTGGGAGTTTGAAGGGGCTGTGGTACATTGTGTACTGTCAGTGGTGTGTGATGTGCTGGGAGTCTGATGGGGCTGTGGTACATTGTGTACTTTCAGTGGTGTGTGGTGTGGTGTCCCTGATGGGGCTGTGGTACATTGTGTACTGTCAGTGGTGTGTGGTGTGCTGGGTGCCTGATGGGGCTGTGGTACATTGTGTACTGTCAGTGGTGTGTGGTGTGCTGGGACTCTGATGGGGCTGTGGTATATTGTGTTCTGTCAGTGGTGTGTGGTGTGAAGTGTCCCTGATGGGGCTGTGGTACATTGTGTACTGTCAGTGGTTTCTTGTGTGCTGGGTGTCTGATGGGGCTGTGGTACATTTTGTGCGTCAGTGGTGTGTTGGGGGTTTGATTGTGCTGTGGTACATTACGTACTGTCAGTAGTGTGCGGTGTGCTGGGTGCCTGATGGGGCTGTGGGACACTGAGTACTGTCAGTGATGTATGGTGTGCTGGGTGCCTCATGGGGCTGTGGGACAATGTGTACTGTCAGTGGTGCGCTGGGTACCTGATTGGGGTGTTTTACATTGTCTACTGTCAGTAGTGTGTGGTGTGCTGGGTCAATGATGGGTCTGTTGTATAGAACATAGACCATCGAACATAGAACATTACAGCGCAGTACATGCCCTTCGGCCCTCGATGATGCGCTGTCCTGTGAAACCTCTCTAAAGTCCCTCTACACTATTCCCTTCTCGTCCATATTTTTGTCCAATGACCATTTGAATGCGTTTAGTGTTGGCGAGTCCACTACTGTTGCAGACAGGACATTCCACGCCCTTACTACACTCTGAGTAAAGAACCTACCTCTGACATCTGTCGTATATCTATCTCCCCTCAATTTAATGCTATGTCCCCTCATGCTGGACATCACCATCCAAGGAAAAAGGCTCTCACTGTCCACCCTATCTAATCCTCTGACCATCCTGTGTCCCTCAATTAAGTCACTTCTTAACCTTCTTCTCTCTAACGAAAACAGCCTCAAGTCCTTCAGCTTTTCCTCGTATCTATTTTCACTCTTTCCAGAATCACTGACACATCCTCATTATGAACCTCAAGCCCTTCTAGTTTAGTAGCCTGTATCTCAGTATTCTCCTCGACAACAGTCTCTTTTTCTGTGTGAATACAGACGAAAAATACCTATTTAACACCTCGCCTATCTCCTCGGACTCCAGGCACAACTTCCCACTTCTGTCCTTGACTGGCCCTACGCTTACCTTAGTCATTATTTTATTCCTGGCATATCTATAGAAAGCTTTAGGGTTATCCTTGATCCTATCTGCCAAAGACTTCTCATGTCCTCACCTGGCTCTTCTTCGCACTCTCTTTCGAGCCTTCCTAGCTAACTTGTATCTCTCAAGCGCCCTCACTGAACCATCACGTCTCATCATTACATAAGCCTCCTTCTTCCTCTTGACAAGTGTTTCAACTGCTGTAGTAAACCACGGTTCCCTCGCTTGACCACTTCCCCCCTGCCTAACATGTACACACTTATCAAGGACACGCAGTAGCTGTTCCTTGAACATGCTCCACATTTCCATTGTGCCCATCCCCTGCAGTTTTCCTCTCCAGGAGATGCATCCTAAGTCTTGCCTCATCGCATCATAATTGCCTTTCCCCCAGCTATAACTCATGCCTTGCGGTATATGCCTATCCGTTTCCATCACTAAAGTAAACGTAGTTGAATTGTGGTCACTGTCACCTAAGTGCTCAGCTACCTCCAAATTTGACACCTGTCCTGGTTCATTACCCAGTACCAAATCCAATACGCCCTTGCCTCTCGTTGGCCTATCTACATACTGCATCAGGAAACCCTCCTGCACACATTGGACAAAAACGGACACATCTAAAGTACTCGAACTATAGTGTTTACACTCAATATTTGGAAAGTTAAAGTCCCCCATAACAACTACCCTGTTATTTTCGCTCCTATCCAGAATCATCTTTGCAATCCTTTCCTCTCCATCTCTGGAACTTTTCGGAGGCATATAGAAAAGCCCTAACAGGGTGACTCCTTTCCTGTTTCTTAACTCAGCCCATACTACCTCAGTATTCGAGTCCTCATCAAATGTCCTCTCAGCCACCGTAATACTGTCCTTGACTAACAATGCCACCCCTCCCCCACTCTTACCACCTTCCCTGTGCTTACTGAAATATCTAAACCCCGGCACCTGCAACAACCATTCCTCGCCCTGCTCTATCCATGTCTCCGAAATGGCCACAACATCGAAGTCCCAGGTACTAACCCATGCCGCAAGCTCACCCACCTTATTCAGGATGCTCCTGGCATTGAAGTAGACACACTTTAGACCACCTTCCTGCCTGCCGGTACACTCCTGCAACTTTGAAACCTTACTCATGACCTCACTACTCTCAGCTTCTTGTGCACTGAAGCTACAACTCAGGTTCCCAATCCCCTGCTGAACTAGTTTAAACACTCCCGAAGAGCATTCGCAAACATCCCCCCAGGATATTAGTACCCCTCTGGACCAGCTGTAGACCATTCCGATTGTAGATGTCCTATCTACCCAAGAATGAGCCCCAATTGTCCAGGAATCTGAAACCCTCCCTTCTGCACCATCCCTGCAGCCACGTGTTTAACTGCTCTCTCTCCACATTCCTCGACTCGCTAGCACGGTGCAAGGGTAACAACCCAGTGATAATAACTCTGTTTGTCCTGGATCTAGGTTTCCACCCTAGCTCCCAGAATTCCTGCCTTACATCCCTATCCCTTTTCCTAACTATGTCCTCGGTGCCTATGTGGACCATGACTTGGGGCTGCTCCTCCTCCCCCTTAAGCATCGGGCAGCACGGTAGCATGGTGGTTAGCATAAATGCTTCACAGCTCCAGGGTCACAGGTTCGATTCACGGCTGGGTCACTGTCGGTGTGGAGTCTGCACGTCCTCCCCGTGAGTGCGTGGGTTTCCTCCGGGTGCTCTGGTTCACTCCCACACTCCAAATATGTGCGGGTTAGGTGGATTGGCCATGCTAAATTGTCCGTAGTGTCCTAAAAAGTAAGGTTAGGGGGGGTGGGTTACGGGTATAGGGTGGAGACGTGGGTTTGCGTCGGGTGATCATTGCTCGGCACAACATCGAGGGCCGAAGGGCCTGTTCTGTGCTGTACTGTTCTATGTTCTATGTTCTATCCCAAAAACACGATCCGAGACAGCACGGACCCTGGCACCTGGGAGGCAACACACCAACCGCGAGTCCCTCTCGTTCCCACAGAATCTCCTATTTACCACCCTAACTATGGAGTCTCCAATGACTAATCTTATTCTCCTTTCCCCCTTTCCTTCGGAGCAACAGAGACAGACTCTGTGCCAGAGATTACATAAACCTCTCATAACATATCCAAAGCACTTCCACAACTAACTTCCCAATAACGCAACCTCCAGAAACCCATCATCATCACCTCCACTAACTTCACAATCATACCACCTCCAGAAACCCATCCTCATCACCCCCACTAACTCCCAAATAACACAACATGAAAAACAAATCCACAGCACCTCCACTAACTTACCAAAAACACAACTTCCAGAAATTCATCCAAATCAACGCCAATAACTTTACAAAAACGCAATCTCCAGAGACCCATCCTCATCACTCACACTATCTTCCCAATAACCCAACCAACAGAAACAAATACCCATCACCTCTACAAACGTACCAATAACACAACCTCCAAAACCCCATCCACATCACCTCCACTACCTTCAAAATAACACAACATCCAGAAATCCATCCTCATCACCTCCACGAATATCCCAATAACACGACCTCCAGAAACCAATCCTCATCACCTCCACAACCTTCCCAACAACAGAACCTCCAGAAAACCATCCACATCACCTCCCCTAAATCCGCAATAACACAGCCTCCAGAAACCGACCTTCATCTACTCCACTACCTTCCCAATAACACAACCTCCAGAGATCTATCCCTAACACGTCCACTAACTCCCCAATAACACAACCTACAGAAACACATCCACATCCCACCCCCCACTTACTATCCAATAACATAACCTCCATAAACCCATCCACAACGACCCACTTACTTTCCAATAACATAACCTCCAAAAACCACAACCACATCCCACCACTTAATTCCCAATAACACAACCTCCAGAAACCAATCCACAGCACCACGAACTTCGAAATAACACAAAGTCTGGTAATACACCCACAGCACATCCACGATCTTCACAATAACACAACCTTTCTTTCTTTATTTTTATTTTGAAATTCTAGTTGTTTCAGTTTACCAAGGGTTTAAGACATGGCAGGAGATCCCAGACCCGTGTCATGCTCCTCGTGTGCGATGTGGGAGCTCAGGGACACGTCCACTGTCCCTGGCTCCTTCACGTGCAAGACGTGTGTTCAGTTGCAGCTCTTGTTAGACCGCTTGACGGCTCTGGAGCTGCGGATGGACTAACTTTGGAGCATCCGCGATGCTGAGGAGGTCGTGGATAGCATGTTTAGCGAGTTGGTCACACCGCAGGTGAAGGTTACTGAGGGAGATAGAAAATGGGTGACCAAAAGAAAGAGCAAGAGTAGGAAGGCAGTGCAGGTGTCCCCTGCGGTCATCTCCCTGCAAAACAGATATACCGCTTTGGATACTGTTGAGGGAGATGGCTCACTAGGGGAAGGCAGCAGCAGCCAGGTTCATGGCACCGTGGCTGGCTCTGCTGCACAGCAGGGCAGGAAGAAATATGGCAGGGCTATAGTGATCGGGGACTCGATCGTAAGGTGAATAGACAGGCGGTTCTGTGGACGCAATCGAGTCTCCAGGATGGTATGTTGCCTCCCTGGTGCAAGGGTCAAGGATGTCTCGGAGCGGCTGCAGGACATTCTGGGGGGGGGGGGGGTGAACAGCCAGCTGTCGTGGTGCACATAGGCACCAACGATATAGGTAAAAAACGGGATGAGGTCCTACAAGCGGAATTCAGGGAGTTAGGAGTTAAACTAAAAAGTAGGACCTCAAAGGTAGTAATCTCAGGATTGCTACCAGTGCCACGAGCTAGTCAGAGGAGGAATGTCAGGATAGATAGGATGAATGCGTGGCTCGAGAGATGGTGCAAGAGGGAGGGATTCAAATTCCTGGGGCATTGGGACCGGTTCTGGGGGAGGTGGGACCAGTACAAACCGGACGGTCTGCACTTGGGCAGGACTGGAACCGATGTCCTAGGGGGGGGTGTTTTCTCGAGCTGTTGGGGAGGGTTTAAACTAATGTGGCAGGGGGTTGGGAACCAATGCTGGAAGTTGGAAGGTAGTAAAACAGGGAGAGAAACAAAAGGAAGTAAGGGGAAAAGTGCAAGGCAGAGAAGACATAGTCAGAAATCCATAAGGGCGACAGTACAAGGTACAGTGACTAAGGGGAGCACAGTGAATAGGCCCAGTAATAACAAATGGAATGAAACTGGAGATGTTAAGATTCAAAACAGAGGTAAAAAAACCAACATAAGTGTACTTTACCTGAATGCTCGTAGTATTCGGAATAAAGTAAATGAGTTGGTGGCACAAATCATCGTAAATGACTATGATTTAGTGGCCATTACTGGAACATGGTTAAAGGATGGTCACGACTGGGAGTTAAATATCCGAGGGTATCAAACTATTCGGAAGGACAGAGTGGATGGTAAGGGAGGTGGTGTTGCTCTGTTATTTAAGGATGACATCCGGGCAATAGTAATGGATGACATTGGTGCTATGGAGGATAAGGTTGAATCCATTTGGGTGGAAATCAGGAATAGTAAGGCGAAAAAGTCACTGATAGGAGTAGTCTATCGGCCACCAAATAGTAACGATATGGTGGGGCAGGCAATAAACAAAGAAATAACTGATGCATGTAGAAATGGTACAGCAGTTATCATGGGGGATTTTAATCTACATGTCGATTGGTTTAACCAGGTCGGTCAAGGCAACCGTGAGGAGGAGTTTAGAGAATGTATCCGCGATAGTTTCCTAGAACAGTATGTAATGGAACCTACGAGGGAACAAGCGGTCCTACATCTTGTCCTGTGTAATGAGACAGGATTGAGTCATGATCTCATAGTTAGGGATCCTTTCGGAAGGAGCGATCACAATATGGTGGAATTTAAAATACAGATGGAGGGTGAGAAAGTAAAATCAAATACTAGTGTTTTGTGTTTAAACAAAGGAGATTACAAGGAGACGAGAGAAGAACTAGCTAAGGTAGACTGCGAGCTAAGACTTTATGGTGGAACAGTTGAGGAACAGTGGAGAACCTTCCAAGCGATTTTTCACAGTGCTCAGCAAAGGTTTATACCAACAAAAAGGAAGGACGGAAGAAAGAGGGAAAATCGACCGTGGATATCTAAGGAAATAAGGGAGAGTATCAAATTGAAGGAAAAAGCATATAAAGTGGCAAAGGTTGCTGGGAGATTAGAGGACTGGGAAATCTTTAGGGGGCAACAGAAAGCTACCAAAAAAGCTATAAAGAAGAGTAAGATAGAGTATTAAACTTGCTCAGAATATAAAAACAGACAGTAAAAGTTTTTACAAATATATAAGACAAAAAAGAGTGGCTAAGGTAAATATTGGTCCTTTAGAGGATGAGAAGGGAGTTTTAATAATGGGAAATGAGGAAATGGCTGAGGAACTGAACAGGTTTTTTGGGTCGGTCTTCACAGTGGAAGACACAAATAACATGCCAGCGACTGATAGAAATGAGGCTATGACAGGTGAGGACCTTGAGAGGATTGTTATCACTAAGGAGGAAGTGATGGGCAAGCTAATGGGGCTAAAGGTAGACAAGTCTCCTGGCCCTGATGGAATGCATCCCAGAGTGCTAAAAGAGATGGCTAGGGAAATTGCAGATGCACTAGTGACAATTTACCGAAATTCACTAGATTCTGGGGTGGTCCCGGTGGATTGGAAATGAGCAAACGTGACGCCACTGTTTAAAAAAGGAGGTAGGCAGAAAGCAGGACATTATAGGCCAGTGAGTTTAACTTCGGTAAGAGGGAAGATGCTGGAATCTATCATCAAGGAAGAAATTGCGAGGCATCTGGATCGAAATTGTCCCATTGGGCAGACGCAGCATGGGTTCGTAAAAGGCAGGTCATGCCTAACTAATTTAGTGGAATTTTTTGAGGACATTACCAGTGCAGTAGATAACGGGGAGCCGATGGATGTGGTATATCTGGATTTCCAGAAAGCCTTGGACAAGGTGCCACACAAAAGGTTGCTGCATAAGATAAAGATGCATGGCATTAAGAGTAAAGTAGTAGCATGGATAAAGGATTGGTTAATTAATAGAAAGCAAAGAGTTGGGATAAATGGGTGTTTCTCTAGTTGGCAATCAGTAGCTAGTGGTGTCCCTCAGGGATCCGTGTTGGGCCCACAATTGTTCACAATTTACATTGATGATTTGGAGTTGGGGACCAAGGGCAATGTGTCCAAGTTTGCAGATGACACTAAGATGAGTGGTAAAGCGAAAAGTGCAGAGGATACTGGAAGTCTGCAGAGGGATTTGGATAGGTTAAGTGAATGGGCTCGGGTCTGGCAGATGGAATACAATGTTGACAAATGTGAGGTTATCCATTTTGGTAGGAATAACAGCAAACGGGATTATTATTTAAACGACAAAATATTAAAGCATGCCGCTGTTCAGAGAGACTTGGGTGTGCTAGTGCATGAGTCACAGAAGGTTGGTTTACAAGTGCAACAGGTGATTAAGAAGGCAAATGGAATTTTGTCGTTCATTGCTCGAGGGATGGAGTTTATGACTAGGGAGGTTATGTTGCAATTGTATAAGGTGTTAGTGCGACCACACCTGGAGTATTGTGTTCAGTTTGGTTTCCTTACATGAGAAAGGACGTACTGGCGCTGGAGGGTGTGCAGAGGAGATTCACTAGGTTAATCCCAGAGCTGAAGGGGTTGGATTACGATGAGAGGTTGAGTAGACTGGGACTGTACTCGTTGGAATTTAGAAGGATGAGGGGGGGATCTTATAGAAACATTTAAAATTATGAAGGGAATAGATAGGATAGATGCGGGCAGGTTGTTTCCACTGGCAGGTGACAGCAGAACTAGGGGACATAGCCTCAAAATTAGGGGTAGATTTAGGACTGAATTTAGGAGGAACTTCTTCACCCAAAGGGTTGTGAATCTATGGAATTCCTTGCCCAGTGAAGCAGTTGAGGCTCCTTCATTACATGTTTTTAAGGTAAAGATAGATAGTTTTTTAAAGAATAAAGGGTTTAAGGGTTATGGTGTTCGGGCCGGAAAGTGGAGCTGAGTCCACAAAAGATCAGCCATGATCTAATTGAATGGCGGAGCAGGCTCGAGTGGCCAGATGGCCTACTCCTGATCCTAGTTCTTATGTTCTTATGTTATGTTCTTCTGTTCCTCCACTAATTCCGCAATAACACAACATCCAGAACCACATCTCTATCACCTCCACCAACTTCCCATAACACACACTCGAGGATCTTATCCTCATCACCTCCTCTAACTTCCTAATACCACAGCCTCTCGTAACGCATCCACAGCACATCCACCATCTTCCCAATAACACAATCTCCAGAAACGCATCCACATTAACTCCACTAACTTCCCAACAAAACAACCTCCAGAAGCCCATCCTCATCACCCCCCCTAACTTCCCAATAACACAACCTCCAGAAACCCATCCTCACCACTCCTACTAACTTCCCAATAACACAACCTCCAGAAACATATCCTCATCATCCCCACTAACTTCCCAATAACACAATCTCCAGAAACCCATCCTCATTACCCCCACGAACCTCGCAATCACACAATCACCAGAAACGCATCCTTATCACCCCCACTAACTTCCCAATAACACAGCCTCCAGAAACCCATCCTCATCACCTCCACTTACTTCCCAAGAATAGAACCGCAAGAAACACATACACATAACCTCCACTAACTCGCCAATAACACAACCTTCAGAAACCCATACACAACTCCTCCCCTAATTCCGCAACAACACAACATCCAGAACCACATCTCTATCACCTCTACCAACTTCCCATAACACACACTCGAGGATCTCATCCTCATCACCTCTTCTAACTTCCTAATACCACAGCCTCTCGTAACGTATCCACAGCACCTCCACCATCTTCCCAATAACACAACCTCCAGAAATGCATCCACATCACCTCCACTAACTTCCCAATAACACAACCTCCAGAAACACACCCACAGCAGCTCCACTAACTCCCCAATAACACAATCTCCAGAAACACATCCGCATCACCTCCATGAATATCCTATCAAAACAACCTCCATTAACACGTTAGTATCACCTCCCCTAAGTCCGCAATAACACACGCTCCAGAAATCCACTTCACTTCCACTAACTTCGAAAAACACAACCTACACAGATTATTCCACATCACCTCCACTAACTGCTCAAAATCACAACCTCCACTAACACATCCTCATCATCTCGGTTGCATCCGCAATAACACAACCTCCAGAAACCCATCCTCATCACCTCCACTAACTTCCCAATAACACAACCTCCAGAAACCCATCCTCATCACCTCCGTTAACTTCCCAATAACACAACCTCCAGAAACCCATCCTCATCATGTCCACTAATTTCCGAATAACACAGCCTCCAGAAACCCACACTCATCACCTCCACTAATTTCCCAGTAACACATCCTCCAGAAACCCATCCTCATCACCTCCACTAACTTCCCAATAAACAACCTCCAGAAACCCATCCTCATCACCTCCACTAACTTCCCAATAACACAACCTTCAGAAACCCATCCTCATCACACGCACTAACTTCCCAATAACACAACCTCCAGAAACCCATCCTCATCACCTCCGTTAACTTCCCAATAACACAACCTCCAGAAACCCATCCTCATCACGTCCACTAATTTCCGAATAACACAGCCTCCAGAAATCCACACTCATCACCTCCACTAATTTCCCAATAACACATCCTCTAGAAACCCATCCTCATCACCTCCACTAACTTCCCAATAAACAACCTCCAGAAACCCATCCTCATCACATACCCTAACTTCCCAATAACATAATCTCCGGAAACCCATCCACATCACCCCCACTAACTTCCCAATAACACAACCTCCTGAAACCCATCCTCATCACCTCCACTAACTTTGCAATAACACAGCCTCCAGAAAACAATCGTCATCACCCCCACTAACTTCCCGCTAACACAGCCTCCAGAAACCCATCTTCATCACCCCCACTAACTTCCCAATAACACAACATGTAGAAACCCATCCTCATCATCTCCACTAACTTCCCAATAATACACCCTGCAGAAACCCATCCTCATCACCTCCACTAACTTCCCAATAACACATCCTCCAGAAACCCATCCTCATCATCTCCTCTAAATAACACAACCTCCAGAAACCCATCCTCAACACATACTCTAACTTCCAATAACACAATCACCAGGAACCCATCCATATCACCCCCACTAACTTCGCAATAACACAACCTCCAGAAACCCATCCTCATCACCTCCACTAACTTCCCAATAACACAACCTCCAGAAAACCATTCTCATCACCCCCACTAACTTCCGATTACACAAGCTCCAGAAAACCATCTTCATCACACCCACCAACTTCCCAATAACACAACCCTCATAAATCATCCACATGACCCCCACTAACTTTCCAATAACACAACCTCCAGAAACACATCCTCATCATCCCCACTAACGTCCCATTATCACAAGCTCCAGAAACCCATCCTCATCACCACCACTGACATCCCAATAACACAACCTTCAGAAATACATCCACAGCGCCTTCACTAACTTCCCAATTACATAACAACCAGAAACACGTCTTCACGAACTGAACACAGTTATAAACAATAACGAAACAGAACACCCGGAGGCCCTGTTCAACGTGCCCGGAGACTTCAACATGGCCAACGTCCACCAAACATCCGCCAGCAGATCTCCTGTCGCACCAGGGGTGAAAACACTCTTGAGCACTGCTACTCAAAAATCAAGGGTGGCTACCATTCCATTCCCCGACCGCACTTTGGGAAATCCGACCATCAGTCTCCTTCTCCCGGCTTACAAGCAGAAACTCAAGTGGGAGAATCCTGCGAAGAAGGTTGTGCAGTGCTGTTGCGTGGAGACAGAAGGTCCCTTACCTGCCTGCTTAGAGGCAGTGGATTGGTCCATATTTAAGAACTCAGCGACTGACTTAAATGAGTATGCTACCACCGTCACAGACATCATCAGCAAATGTGTGGAGGACTGCATGCCAAAGAAAGCAATACGTACATTCCCCAACCGGAAACCATGGCTCATTCGCGAGATTGACTCCCTACGGAAAGACAGATCTGAGGCATTCAAGGCAGACGACCCTGTCCTATACAAGAAATCCTGGTACGACCTCCGCAAAGCCATCCGGGATTCCTAGAGAGAATATCAAAGCAAGCTAGAGTCACAGATAGACTCTCGGCGGTTGTGGCAAGGACTAAACAACATAACGGGCTACAAAGCGAAGCCGAGCAGTATCTCTGGCAGCAGTGCACCCCTCCCCGATGAACTCAATGCATTTTGTGCTCGTTCGAGCAGGTAACCAACAATCTGTTGTCGAGTGCCCAAGCAGCCCGTAACTCACCCATACCCACCATCACAGTTTCCGAAGTCAGATCGGCCTTCCTGAATGTGAACCCACGGAAGGCGATGGGCCCGGACGGGATCCCTGGTCGTGCACTCAGAGCCCGCGCGGACCAGCTGGCAGATGTATTCACAGACATCTTTAACCTATCCCTACTCCACTCCAAGGTCCCCACCTGCTTCAAGGAGACTACCATCATACCGGTACCAAAGAAGAACCAGGCTACGTGCCTCAATAACTACCGCCCGGTGGCCTTGACGTCAGCCATAATGAAGTGCTTCGAGAAGCTGATCATGAAGCGCATCACCTCCATACTCCCAGAACACCTTGATCCACTGCAATGTCGCAACCGGTCCACATCAGGCACCATTTCCCTGGCCCTACACTTATCCCTGGACCTTCTCGAAAACAAGGACTCCTACATCAGACTCCTATTTATTGACTACAGCTCCGCCTTCAACACCACAATACCAACCAAGCTCATATCAAAGCTCCAAAACCTAGCACTTGGCTCTCAACTCTGCAAATGGATCCTCGATTTTCTGATCCACAGACCACAATCAGTAAGAATGAACAATGACACCTCCTCCACAATAGTCCTCAATACCGCTGCCACGCAAGGCTGCGTACTTAGACCCTACTCTACTCCCTGTACACACACGACTTTGTGGCAAATCTAGGTTCCAACACCATCTACAAGTTTGCTGACGATACGATCGTAGTGGGCCGGATCTCGAATAACGATGAGTCAGAATACAGGAGGGAGATAGATAACCTAGTGGAGAGGGGTAATGGCAACAATCTCTCCCTCAATGCCAGCAAAACTAAAGAGTTGGTCATTGACTTCAGGAAGCAAAGTACTGTACACACCCCTGTCAGCATCAATGGGGCCGAGCTGGAGATGGTTAGCAGTTTCAAATTCCGAGGGGTGCACATTACCAAAAATCTGTCCTGGCCCACCCACGTGAGCGCTACCACAAAGATAGCACAACCGCGCCTATACTTACTCAGGAAACTAATGAAATTCGGCATGTCCACGTTAACCCTGACCAACTTTTACAGATGCACTATAGAAAGCTTCCTATCGGGCTGCATCACAGCCTGGGTATGGCAACTGCTCGGCCCAGGACGCAAGGAACTTCAGAGAGTCGTGAATACCGCCCAGTCCATCACACGAACCTTCCTCCCATCCATGGACTCCATCTACACCTCCCGCTGCTGGGGGAAAGCAGGCAGCATAATCAAGGATCCCTCCCACCCGGCTTTCTCACTCTTCCAACTTTTTCCATCGGGCAGGAAATACAGAAATCTGAGAACACGCACGAACAGACTCAAAAACAGCTTCTTCCCCGCGGTGACGAGACTCGTAAATGACCCTCTTATTGATTGACCTCATTAACACGACACCCTGTAGGCTTCATCCGATGTCAATGTTTATGTTGTAACATAGTATATCTTGTGTTGCCTAATATGTATTTTCTTTTATTCCATTTTCATCCCATGTACTGAATGATCTGTTGAGCTGCCCGCAGAAAAATACTTTTCACTGTACCTCGGCATACGTGGCAATAAATCAACCTAATCCAATCATCGCCTCCACTAACTTTCCAATAACACAACCTCCGTAAACCCATCCTCATCAGTTCCACTAAAATCCCAATAGTACACCCTGCAGAAACCCATCCTCATCACCCCGACTAACTTCCCAAAAATACACCCTGCCGAAAACCATCCTCATCACCCCCACTAACATGCCAATAACACAACTTCCAGAAACCCATCCTCATTACCCCCACGAACCTCGCAATCATACAATCACCAGAAACGCATCCATATCACCCCCACTAACTTCCCAATAACACAGCCTCCAGAAACCCATCCTCATCACCTCCACTTACTTCCCAAGAATACAACCTCAAGAAACGCATACACATAACCTCCACCAACTCGCCAATAACACAACCTTCAGAAACTCATACACAACTCCTCCCCTAATTCCGCAATAACACAACATCTAGAACCACATCTCTATCACCTCTACCAACTTCCCATAACACACACTCGAGGATCTTATCCTCATCACCTCCTCTAACTTCCTAATAACACAGCTTCTCGTAACGCATCCACAGCACCTCCACCATCTTCCCAATAACACAACCTCCAGAAATCCATCCACATCACCTCCAGTAACTTCCAAATAAAAAAAATCCAGAAACACATCCACATCACCTCCACTAACTTCCAAATAACAGAACCTCCAGAAACACATCCACAGCGCCTCCACGAACTCCCCATTAACACAACCTCCAGAAACACATCCGCATCACCTCCATGAATATCCTAACAAAACAAATTCCAGGATCACGTTGGTATCACCTCCCCTAAGTCCGCAATAACACACGATCCAGATAACCACCTTCATCACTTCCACTAACTTCGAAAAACACAAGCTATACAAATTCATCCACATCACCTCCACTAACTTCCCAATAAAACAACATTCAGAAACCCATCCTCATCACACCCACTAACTTCTCAATAACACAACTTCCAGAAACCCATCCTCATCGCCTCCACTAACCTCCCAATAACACAACCGCCAGAAACCCATCCTCATCTCATCCACTAACTTCCCAATAATACACCTTGCAGAAGCCCATCCTCATCAACCCCAAAAACATCCCAATAACACAGCCTCCAGAAACCCATCCTCATCACCTCCAATTACTTCCAAGAATACCACCTCCAGAAACACATACACATAACCTCCACTAACTCCCCAATAACACAACCTTCAGAAACCCATACACAACTCCTCCACTAATTCCGCAATAACACAACATCCAGAACCACATCTCTATCACCTCTACCAACTTCCCAGAATACATACTCGAGGATTTCATCCTCATCACCTCCTCTAACTTCCCAATAACACAACCTGCAGAAACACATCCTCATCACCTCTACTAACCTCCCAATAATACACCCTGCAGAAACCAAGCCTCATCACACCCACTAACTTCCCAATAACACAACCTCCAGAAACCATCCTCATCACCTCCACTAACTTCCCAATAATACACCTTGCAGAAACCCATCCTCATCACCTCCATCAACACACAAATAGCACAGCCTCCAGAACCCCATACTCACCACCTCCACTTACTTCCCAAGAATACATCCTCCATAAAAACATACACATAACCTCTACTAACACCCCAATAACACAATATTCAGAAATTCATACACAACTCCTCCACTAATTCCGCAATAACACAAAATCCAGACGCACTATCACCTCTACCAACTTCCCATAACACACACTCGAGGATCTCATCCTCATCACCTCCTCTAACGTCCTAATAACACAGCCTCTCGTAACGCATCCACAGCACCTCCACCATCTTCCCAATAACACAACCTCCAGAATTGCATCCACATCACCTCCATGAATATCCCAACAAAACAAACTCCAGAAACAGGTTGGTATCACCTCCCCTAAGTCCGCAATAACACACGCTCCGGAAAACCACCTTCATCACTTCCACTAACTTCGAAAAACACAACCTCAACCAACCCATACTCATCATCTTGACTACATCCGCAATAACACAGCCTCCAGAAACCCATCCTCATCACGTACTCTAACGTCCGAATAACATAATGTCCAGAAACCAATCCACCTCACCCCCACTAACTTCACAATAACACAACCTCAAAAAACCCATCCTCATCCACCTCCACTAACTTCCCAATAACACAACCTGCAGAAACCTATCCTCATCACACCCACTAACAACCCAATAACACAGCCCCCAGAAACCGATCCACATCACCCCCACTAAGTTTCCGATTACACAAGCTCCTGAAACCCATCCACATCACCCCCACTAAGTTTCCGATTACACAACCTCAAAAAACCCATCCACATCACCCCCACTAACTTCCCATAACACAACCTCCAGAAAACCACCCTCATCACACCCACTAACTTCCCAATAACACAACCTTCACAAACTCATCCTCATCACCCCCACTTACTTCTAATTTACCCAATCTCCAGAAGCCCATCCTCATCACCCCCACTAACTTCCCAATAACACAACCTCCAGAAACCCATCCTCATCACCTCCACCAACTCCCCAATAACACAACCTCCAGAAACCCATCCTCATCACCACCACTAACTTCCCGATAACACAATCTCCAGAAACCCATCAACAACACTTCCACTAAATTCCCAACAACACAATCTCCAGAAACCCATCAACAACACCTCCGCTATTTTCCCAATAACACAAACACCATAAACTCATTCACAACACCTCCACAAACTTCCCAATAACACATTTTCCAGATACTCATCCTCATCACCCCACTAACTTCCCAATAACACAACATTCACAAACCCATCCTCATCCCCCCCCCACTAACCTCCCAATAACACAACCTCCAGACACCCATCCTCATCGCCTCCACTAACTTCCCAATAAAACAACGATCACAAACCCATCCTCATCACCCCCACTAACTTCCCAGTAACACAGCATCCAGACACAGATCCTCATCGCCTCCACTAACTTCACAATAACAGTTCCTCAAGAAACCCATCCTCATCACCCCCATTAACTTCCCAATAAGACAGCATCCAGAAACCCATCCTCATCACCCCCAATAACTTCCCAATAACCCAGCCTCCAGAAACCCATCCTCATCACCTCCACTAACTTCCCAATAACACAACCTGCAGCAATCCATCCTCATCATCCCCACTACCCAATAACTCAATCTCTACAAACTCATCCGCATCACCTCCACTAACTCCCCAATAACAGAACATCCACACACCCATCCTCATCACCCCCACTCAATTCCCAATAACACAATCTGCAGAAACCCATCCTCATCACCCCCATTAACTTCCCAATAAAACAATCTGCAGAAACTAATCCTCATCACCCCCACTAAATTCCCAATAACACAGCCTCCAGAAACCCATCCACATCACACCCACTAAGTTTCCGATAACACAAGCTCCAGAAACCCATCCTCATCACCCCCACTAACCTTCGATAACACAAGTCCCAGAAACCCCTCCTCATCACACCCACTAACGACCAAATAACACAATCTGCAGAAACCCATCCTCAACCCCCCACTAACCTCCCAATCACAGAACCTCCACAAACCCATCCTCATCACCCTCACTTACTCACCAATAACACAACCTCGAGAAACCCATCCTCATCACCTCCACTAACTCCCCAATAACACAAGCTCCAGAAACCCATCCACTTCTACTCCACTAACTTCCCAATAACACAATCTGCAGAAAACCATCTTCATCACCACCACTAACTTCCCAATAACACAACTTCCAGAAATTCATCCCCATCACCTCCACTAACTTCCCAATAACACAACCTCCAGAACCCCATCCTCATCACCCCCACTAACATCCCAATAAAACAGCCTCCAGAAACCCATCCACAACACCCCCAGTAACCTCCGATAACTCATGTCAAAGAAAACGATCCTCATCACCCCCACTAACTTCCCAGTAACACAAGCTCAAGAAACCCATCGTCATCACCCCCACTAACTTTTCATTAACACAACATCCAGAAAACTATCAACAACACCTCCACTAACTTCCCAATAACACAATCTCCAGAAACCCATCAACAACGCCGCCGCTAATTTCCCAATAACACAATCTCCAGAAACCCATCTTGATCACCATCACAAACTTCCCGAAACACAACCTCCAGAAACACAACCTCATCACCCCAATAACTTCCCAATAACACAACCTCCAGAAAACCATCCTCATCACCTTCACTAACTTCCCAATAACACAGCCTCCAGAAAACCATCCTCATCACCTCCACTAACTTCCCAATAACACAACCTGCAGAAACCCATCCTCAACCCCCCACTAACCTCCCAATAACAGAACCTCCACAAACCCATCCTCGTCACCCTCACTAATTCACCAATAACAAAACCTCCAGAAACACATTCACATCACCTGCACTAACTCCCCAATAACAGAACCTACACAAACCCATCCTCATCACCCCCACCAACTTTCCAATAACACAATCTGCAGAAAACCTACCTCATCACCCCCACTAACTTCCCAATAACACAGCCTCAAGAAAACCATCCACATCACCCCCACTAACTACCCGATAAAACAAGCTCCAGAAACCCATCCTCATCACCCCCACTAACCTCCGAGAACACAAGTCCCAGAAACCCCTCCTCATCACCCCCACTGACTTCCTCATAACACAACCTTCATAAACCCATCCAAATCACACCCACTAAATTCCCAAAAACACAACCTTCACAAACTCATCCGCATCACCCCCACCTACTTCCCATTGACACAACCTCCAGAAACCCATCCTCATCACCTCCACTACCTTCCCAATAACACAATTCTCCAGAAACCGATCCACATCACCTCCACTAACTTCCCAATAACACAACCTCCAGAAACCCATCCTCATCACCCCCACTACCTTCCCAATGACACAACTTCCGAAACCAATCATCATCACCCCACTAACTTCCGAATAACACAACATTCACAAACCCATCCTAATGACCCCCAGTAACTTCCCAATAAAACAACCTCCAGACACCCAACCTCATCGCCCCCACTAATATCACAATAACAGAAGCTCCAGAAACTCATCCTCATCACACCCACTAACTTGCCAATAACACAACATCCAGAAACGATCCTCATCTCACCCACTAACTTTCTGATAACACAACCTTCAGAAACCCATCCTCATCAACCCCAATAACTTCCCAATAACAAAATCTGCAGAACCCCATCGTCATCACCACCACTAACTTCCCGATAACACAACCTCCAGAGACCCATCCTCATCACACGAATAACTTCCCAATTACACAATCTGCAGAAACCCATCCTCAACCCCCCACTAACTTCCCAACAACAGAACTTCCACAAACTCATCCTCATCACCCTCACTAATTCACCAATAACACAACCTCCAGAAACACATCCAAATCACCTTCACACCTCCCCAATAACAGAACCTCCACAAACCCATCCTCATCACCCCCACTAACTTCCCAATATCACAATCTGCAGCAACCAATCGACATCACCCCCACTAACTTCCCAAAACACAATCTCCAGAAACCCATCCTCATCACCTCCACTATCTTCCCGTTAACATAGCCTCGAGAAACCCATCCTCATCACCTCCATTAACCTCCCAATAACACAGCCTCCAGAAACCCATCCTCATCACCTCCAATAACCTCCCAATAACACAACTTCCAGAAACCCATCCTCATCACCGTCACTAACCTCCCAATAACACAAGCTCCAGAAACCCATCCTCATCACCTCCACTAACTTCCCGATAACAAAATCTCCAGAAACCCATCAACATCACCTCCACTAACTCCCCAAGAACAGAACCTCCACAAACTCATCCTAATCACCCCCACTAACTTCCCAATAACACAATCGGCAGAAACCCATCCTCATCAACCCCACTAAAATCCCAATAACACAATCTGCAGAAAACAATTCTCATCACCACCACTAACGTCCCAATAACACAACTTCCAGAAACTCATTCCCATCACCTCCACTAATTTCGCAATAACACAACTTCCAGAAACCCATCCTCATCACCTCCACTAACTTTCCAAGAACTCAACCTCCAGAAACCCATCCTCATTACCCCCACTAACATCCCAATAACACAGCCTCCAGAAACCCATCCACATCACCCCCACTAACCTCCGATAACGCATGTCCAAGAAACCGATCCTCATCACCACCACTTACTTCCCAATACCACAATCTCCAGAAACCCATGAACAACACATCCACTAACTTCCCAATAACAATATCTGCAGAAACCCATCCTCATCACCACCACTAAATTCCCGATAACACAACCTCCAGAAATCCATCCTCATCACCCCAATAACTTCCCAATAACACAATCTGCAGAAACCCATCCTCAACCCCCAACTAACCTCCCAATAACAGAACCTCCACAAACCCATCCTCATCACCCCCACCAACTTCCCAACAACATAATCTGCAGAAACCCATCCTCATCACCCACACTAACTTCCCAATAACACAGCCTCCAGAATTCCATCTACATCACACCCACTAACTTCCCAATATCACAATCTGCAGAAACCAATCCACATCACCCCCACTAACTTCCCAAAAACACAACCTCCAGAAACCCATCCTCATCACCTCCATTAAATTCCCAATAACACAGCCTCCAGAAACCCGTCCTCAGCACCTCCACTAACCTCCCAATAACATAACTTCCAGAAACCCATCCACATCACCTCCACTAATTTCCCAATAACACAAACTCCAGAAACACATCCTCATCACCTCCACTAACTTCCCAATAACACAATATCCAGAAACCCATCAACAACACCGCCGCTAATTTCCCAATAACACAATCTCCAGAAACCCATCAAAAACAGCATCACTAACTTCCCATTAACGCAATCTCCAGAAACCCATCAACACCTCCGCTATTTTCCCTGTAACACAAACTCCAGAAACCCATCCTCATCACCTTCACTAACTTCCCAATAACACAACCTTCACAAACCCATCCTCATCACCCCCACTAACTTCCCAATAAGACAACATCCAGAGACCCATCCTCATCACCCCCAATAACTTGCCAATAACACAGCCTCCTGAAACCCATCCTCATCACATCCACTAACCTCCCAATTACACAACCTGCAGCAATACATCGTCATCACCCCCACTAACCTCCGACAACACAAGTCCCTGAAACCCATCCTCATCACCCCCCTAACACCCCAATACCACAATCTGCAGAAACCTATCCTCATCACCCCCACTAACTTCCCAATAACACAATCTGCAGAAACCCTTACTCATAACCACAACTAACTCCCCAATAACACAACATCCATTAACTAATCCACATCACCTCCACTAATTTCCCAATAGCAAAACTTCCAGAAACCCATCCTCAGCACCTCCACTAAACTCCCAATAACAGAACTTCCAGAAACCCATCCACATCACCCCCACTAACTTCCCAATAACACAACCTTCAGAAACTCATCCTCCTCACCCCCACTAACTTCCCAATAACACAACCTCCAGGATCCCATCCTCGCCACCCCCACTAACTTCCCTAACACACAACTTCCAGAAACCCATCCTCATCACCCCCACTAACTTCCCAATAACACAACCTGCAGCAATCCATCCTCGTCACCCCCACTCACCTCCCAATAACACAAACTCCACAAACCCATCCACTTCTCCTCCACTAACTTCCCAATAACACAACCTCCACAAACCCATCCTCATTACCGCCACTAACTTCCCAATAACACAATCTGCAGAAACCCTTCCTCATCACCACCACTAACTCCCCAATAACACAACATCCAGAAATTAATCCACATCACCGCCACTAATTTCGCAATAACACAACTTCCAGAAACCCATCCACATCACCCCCACTAACTTTCCAATAACACAACCTCCAGAAAACCATCCTCATCAGACCCACTATCATCCCAATAACACAAGCTCCAGAAACCCATCCTCATCGCCCCCACTAACCTCCGATAACACAAGTCCCAGAAACCCATCCTCATCACCACCACTAACTTCCCGATAACACAATCTGCAGAAACCCATCCTCACCCCCCACTAACCTCCCAATAACAGAACCTACAGAAACTAATCCACATCACCTCCACTAACTTCCCAATTACGCAACTTCCAAAAACCCATCCACATAACCCCAAATAATTTCCCAATAACACAACCTGCAGAAACCCATCCTCACCAAACCCACTAAATTTCCCAATAACACAACATGCAGAAACCCATCCTCATCACCTCCACTAACGTCCCAATAACACAACCTCCAGAAACCTATCCTCATCACCCCCACTAACTTCCCAATAACACAACCTCCAGAAACTCATCCACAGCTCCTCCACAAACTTCCCAATAACACAGCATCCAGAAACCCATCCACATCACATCCATAACTTCCCAATAACACAGCATCCAGTAACCCATCCATATCACATCCATAACGTCCCAATAACACAGCCTCCAGAAACCCATCCTCATCGCCTCCACTAACTTCCCAATAACACAACTTCCAGAAACTCTTCCACATCACCCCCACTATCTTCCCAATAACACAACCTCCAGAAACCCATCCTCATGAGACCCACTAACGTCCCAATAACACGGCCTCCAGAAACGCATCCACAGCTCCTCCACAAACTTCCCAATAACACAGCCTCCAGAAACCCATCCACGTCACCTCCACTAACTTTCCAATATCTCAACCTCCAGAAGCCCATCCTCATCACCCCAAGTAACTTCCCAATAACACAGCCTCCAGAAAACCATCCGCATCTCCTTTACTTGCTTCCCAATGACATAACTTCCGGAAACAAATCCACTTTACCTCAACTAATTTCCTATAACACAACTTCCAGAAATCCATCCTCATCACCTCCACTAACTATCCAATAACTCATCCTCCAGAAACCCATCCACATCACATCCACTAATTTTCCAATAACACAGCCTACAGAAACCCATGAAGAACACCTCCACTAATTACCCAATAACACAGCCTCCATAAACCCATCCACATCACCTCCACTAACTTTCCAATAACACAACCTCCAGAAGCATATCCACATCACCCCCACTAACTCCCCAATAACACAACCTCCAGAAACTCATCCTCATCACACCGACTAACCTCCCAATAACACAGCCTCCAGAAACACATCCTCATCACCCCCAGTGACCTCCCAATAACACAGCCTCCAGAAAACCATCCACATCTCCTTTACGTACTTCCCAATGACATAACTTCCGGAAACAAATCCACTTTACCACCAATAAATTCCCATTAAAACAAACTTTCAGAGAAACATCCTCATCACCTAAACTAACTTCACAATATGACAACGCCTATTAACAGATCCACATTACTTCCACTAACTCCCCAATAACACAACCTCCTGAAACCCATCCTCATCACAAGCACTAACTTCCCAACAACACAACCTCTAGAAACCCATCCCATCACCTCCAATATCTCCCCAATAACACAGCCTCCAGAAATCCATCCTCATCACCTCCACTAACTTCCCAATAACACAACCTCCAAAAACCCATCCTCATCACCTCCACTAACTTCCCAATAACACAGCCTCCAGAAACCCATCCTCATCACCTCAACAACTCCTAATAACACAACCTCCAGAAACACATCCACGTCACCTCCACAAACGTCCAATAACACAGCATCCAGAAACCCATCCTCATCACCTCCGCAAACTCCCCAATAACGCAACCTCCAGAAACACGTCCACATCATCTCCACGAAATTCCCAATAACACAAACTCCTGAAACCCATCCTCATTCCCAACACTTACTTCCCAATAACACAACCTCCAGAAACACAGCCACAACATATCCATTAATCCCAATAACACAACATCCAGAACCCCATCCTCATCACCTCCAGTAACTTCCAACAACACAACCTCCAGAAACCCACCTCATTCCCTCCAATAACTTTCCAATAACACAACCTCCAAAAACTCATCCTCAAATCCTCCACTGACTTCCTAATAACACAACCTCCAAAAACCAACTTCAACTCCTCCACTAAATTCCCAATAACACAAACTCCAGAAACGCACTTCATCACCTCCACCACCTTCCCAATAACAGAACCACCAGAAACAGATTGACAGCAATTCCACTTACTTCCCAATAACACAAGCTCCAGAAACCAATCTACATCACCTCCTCTAAATTCCCAATGACACAACATCTCGTAACGCATCCACAGCACCTCCACCATCACCCCAATAACACAACCTCCAGAAACACATCCACATGACCCCCACTAACTCCCCAATTGAACAAACTTCAGAAATCCATCCATATCACCTTCCCTACCTTCCCAGTAACACAACCTCCAAAAAGCCATCCTCATCACCTCCGCAAACTCCCCAATAACACAACCTCCAGAAACACATCCACATCACCTCCACTGACTTCCCAATACTACAACGTCCAAAAGCCAATCCTCATCACCTCCACGAACATCCCAATAACACAAACTCCAGAAACCCAGCCTCAGTCCCTCCACTAACTTCCCAATAACACAACCTTCAGAAACTCATCCTCAGCCCCTCAAATAACTTCCCAATAATACAACCTCCAAAAACCAACTTCAACTACCTTCCCAAAAACACAACCTCCAGAAACACATCCACATCATCTCCACTATTCCCAATAACACAACATCCAGAACCCCATCACCATCACCTCCAGTAACTTCCCAATAACACTACCTCCAAAAACCAACTTCAACTCCTCCACTAACTTCCCAATAACACAACATCCAGAAACCCACCTCATCACCTCCACCAACTTCACAATAACAGAACCACCAGAAACAGATTGACATCACCTCCACTAACTTCCCAATACTATAACGTCCAAAAGCCAATCCTCATCACCTCCACGAACTTCCCAATAACACAAACTCCAGAAATCCATCCTCATTCCCTCCACTAACTTCCCAATAACACAACCTCCAGAAATCCATCCTCAGTCCCTCCAATAACTTCCCAATAACACAACCTCCAGAAACTCATCCTTAACTCCTCCACTAACTTCCCAATAACACAACCTCCAAAAACCAAATTCAACTCCTCAACTAACTTCCCAATAACACAACATCCAGAAACACATCCACATCATCTCCACTAATCCCAATAATACAACATCCAGAAACACATCCACATCACCCCGAATAACTCCCCAATTGATCAACCTCCAGAAATCCATCCATGTCACCTTCCCTACCTTCCCAGTAACACAACCTCCAGAAATCCATCCACATCACCTCCATGAATGTCCCAACAGAACAAACTCCAGATGCACGTTTTATCACCTCCCCTAGGTCCGCAATAACAGATCCTCCATAAACCCACCTTCATCACTTCCACTATCTTCCGAAAAGCCCAACGTCGACAAACACATACACATCATCTCCACAACCCAATATAAAAACCTCCAAAAACATCCACATCACCTCCAATAACTTCCCAATAAAACAACCTTCAAAACATCCTCATCACCTCCACTAACTTCCCAATAACACAACCTCCAGAAACCCATCCCCATCATCTCCTCTAATTTTCCAAAACCACAACATCAAGATCCTTATCCACATCTCCTCCACTAACATTCCATAACACAACCTCCAGAAACACATCCTCATCACCCCCAATAACTTCCCAATAACACAGCCTCCAGAAACCCATCCCCATCATCTCCACTAATTTTCCAAAAGCACAACATCAAGATCCTTATCCACATCACCTCCACTAACATTCCATAACACAACCTCCAGAAACACATCCTCATCACCCCCACTAACTTCCCAATAACACAGCCTCCAGAAACCCATCCTCATCACCTCCACTAACTTCCCAATAACACAACCTTCAGAAATACATCCGCAACGCCTTCACTAACTTCCCAATAACACAACCTCCAGAAACACATCTTCACGAACTGTACACAGTTATAAACAATAATGAAACAGAACACCCGGAGGCCTTGTTCATCCTGGCCGGAGACTTCATCAAGGCCAACGTCCACCAAATGTCCACCAGCACATCTCTTGTCCCACCAGGGGCGACAACACTCTTGACCACTGCTACTCAAAAATCAAGGGCCCCTACCGTTCCATCCCCCGACCGCACTTTGTGAAACCAGACCAGAAGACGGTGCTCCTTCTTCCGGCTTACAAGCAGAAACTCAAGCGGGAGAATCCAGCTAAGAAGGTTGTGCAGTGCTGGTCCGAGGAGACAGAAGCGTCCTGACGTGAATGTTTAGAGACAGTGGACTGGTTCATATTTAACAACTCAGTAACTAACTTGCATGTGTATGCCACCACCGTCACAGACTTCATCAGTAAATATGTGGACGACTGCGTGCCAAAGAAAGCAGTACGTAGTGTGCAACTGGATCTTCGATTTTCTGACCAACAGACCACAATCAGTAACAATGAACAACAACACCTCCTCCACAATAGTCCGCAATACCTGCAAGGCTGCGTACTTATCCCCCTACTCTACTCCCTGTACACACACGACTGCGTGGCAAAACATAGTTCTAATTCCATCTACAGGTTTGCTGACGATCCGATCGTAGTGGGCCTGATCACGAATAACGATGAGCCAGAATACAGGAGGGAGATAGAGAACCTAATGGTGGTGTAACGAGAACAATCTGTCCCTCAATGCCAGCAAAACTAAAGAGCTGGTCATTGACTTCAGGAAGCAAATTACTGTACACACCCCTGTCAGCATCAACGGAGCCCAGCTGGAGTTGGCTAGAAGTTTCAAAATCTTGAGGGTGCATGTCACTAAAAATCTGTCCTGGTCCACCCTCGTCGACGCTACAACCAAGAAAGCAAAACAGCGCCTATACTTCCTCAGGAAACGAAGGAAATTCGGCATGTCCACATTAACCCTTACCAACTTTTACAGATGCACTATAGAAAGCATCCTATCGGGCTGCATCACCGCATGGAATGGCAACTGCTCGGCCCAGGGCCGAAAGGAACTTCAGAGAGTCGTGAATACCGCACAGTCCATCACACAAACCTCCCGTCCATGGACTCCATCTACACCTCCCGCTGCCGGGGGAAAGCGGGCAGCATAATCAAGGATCCCTCCCACCCGGCTTTCTCACTCGTCCAACTTCTTCCGTCGGGCAGGAGATTCAGAAGTCTGGGAACACGCACGAACAGACTCAAAAGCAGCTTCATCCCCGCTGTGACGAGACTCCTAAATGGCCCTCGTATTGACTGACCTCATTAAAACTACACCCTGTATGCTTCATCCGATGCCGGTGCTTACGTAGTTACATTGTATATCCTGTGATGCCGATCATGTATTTTCTTTTATTCCGTTTTCTTCCCATGTACTGAATGATCTGTTGAGCTGCTCGCAGAAAAATACTTTTCACTGTACCTCGGTACACATGGCAATAAACAAATCCAATCCAATCCAATCCAATCTCTCGGGGCCCGAGCTAGTCCAATCATCACCCCCACTAACTTCCCAATAACACAACCTCCAGGTTCCCATCCACATCACCTCCACTAACTTCCCAATAACACAAACGCCAGGACCCCATCCACGTCATCTACACTAACTTCCCAATAACACAAACGCCAGGATCCCATCCACATCATCTACACTAACTTCCCAATAACACAACCTCCAGAAACACATCCACAGGACATCCGCTAACTTCCCAATAACACAACCCCCAGAAACATATCCTCAACATCTCCACTAACTTACCAAAATCAGAGCCTCGAGAAAGACGTCCACATCTGCTTCATTTAATTCCCAATAACACAACCTCCAGAAACCCATCCTCATCACCCCCACAAACATCCCAATAACACAACCTCCAGAAACCCATCCTCATCACCTCCACGAACTTCCCAATAACAGAACCTCTAGAAACCCATCCACAGCACATCCACTAACTTCCCAATAACACAACCTCCAGAAACGCATCCTCATCACCTCCACTAACTTCCCAATAACACAACCTCCAGAAACCCATCGTCATGACCCCCACTAAATTCCCAATAACACAACCTTCGGAAACCCATCCTCATCATCTCCACTACATTCCCAATAACACAGCCTCCAGAAAGCCATCCTCATCACTTCCTTAACTTTACAATTACAGAACTGGACATGGAATGAAAATGATCTGATTTCACATTCGTTGGAAATGATAAAAATGATCCTGTGAGACTGCGGATAATTTCAATCACAGAATGTGAATATTGCTATTGAGATGCTGCCAGACTGGGAACCAATGTGGATCAGTGAGCACCGTGATGGTATGTGACTGGGATTGGGTATCAGTGAGCACAGGGATGGTATGTGACTGGGATTTTGTATCAGTGAGCACAAGGATGGAATGTGACTGGGATTGGGTATCAGTGAGCACAGGGATGGTATGTGACTGTGATTGGGTAAGGGCTAGGATATGGACAACAGAGTTGGGAGTGACCTGTGCGTCATGAAGATTTTTCACAACAATTGGGTGACGAGAATTTAATCGCAATAGTCCAGCCTGGATTTAACACAGAAACAGATGATGGATTATTCTGCAGCTGGGGTTAGGTCACGGCGTGCGGGCAGTATTGGGAATGGAGAACATCTGGATATAAATAATGTCAGTGTCAAAGGGAGTGCGGAGATTGTGAACAGACTCCGATTTCAGCCAGGGAGCGGAGTGTGGATAGTGGATAGGGACTGAGATTAGTGACTGGAACTGAAGAACATGCATTGAGTCTTTCCAAGATGGAAATAACCAGAGCAATAACACACTTAAAGTAGTTTATACAATAAATAACTGGACAGAGAGACTTACCAGGGAAACCGACAACAGCCAGGAGGGGATAATAGCAGGCTTTAATTATATACAGTGCGCTGGAGATCCACCATGGTGAAGGGAAATCATATGCAGAACTGTAACAAAGACCCAGGGATAAATTCCTCTCCATCGCTGTAACGTTCCTGTGGATAGTTCCCAGATTCTGATCCATTGCTGTCACGTTCCTGTGGATAGTTCCCAGATTCTATCCATTGCTGTAACGTACGGTACATGGTGGTACCCATGGGGGGGGGGGAGGGGGGGGAGGTGGAGGGGGGTGGGGTGGGGAGGGGGGAGGGGAGGGAGGGAGGGGCGGAGGGGGGGAGCGGGGAGAGGGGGGAGGGGGGGAGGAGGGGGAGGGGGAGGGGGGAGGGGGGAGGGGGGAGGGGGAGGGGGGGAGGGGAGGGGGAGGGGGAGGGGGAGGGGGGGGAAGGGGGGAAGGGGGGGAAGGGGGGGAGGGGGTGGAAGGGGAAGGGGGGAGGGGGGAGGGGGAGGGGAGGGGGGAGGGGAAGGGTGGGGGAAGGGGGGGAGGGGGGAGGGATGGGGGAGGGGGAGGGGAGGGGAGGGGGGAGGGGGAGGGGGGGAGGGGGACGGGGGGAGGGGGGAGAGGGGGGAGGGGGGAGGAGGGAGGGGGAGGGGGGAGGGGGGGAGGGGGGGAGGGGGAGAGGGGAGGGGGGAAGGGGAGAAGGGGGGAGTGGGGAGGGGGGGAAGGGGGGAAGGGGGGAAGGGGGGGAAGGGGGGGAGGGGGTGGAAGGGGGAGGGGGAGGGGTGAGGGGGGAGGGGGAGGGGAGGGGGAGGGGAAGGGTGGGGGAAGGGGGGGAGGGGGGAGGGATGGGGGAGGGGGAGGGGAGGGGAGGGGGGAGGGGGAGGGGGGAGGGGGGACGGGGGAGGGGGGAGAGGGGGGAGGGGGAGGGGGGAGGGGGAGGGGGGAGGGGGGGAGGGGGAGAGGGGAGGGGGAAGGGGGAGAAGGGGGGAGTGGGGAGGGGGTAGGGGGGAGTGGAGGGGGGAGGGGGGATGGGGGAGGGGGGGGGGGTTGTTGGGTTACGGGTATAGGGTGGATACGTGGGTTTGAGTAGGGTGATCATTGCTCGGCACAAAATCGAGGGCCGAAGTGTCTGTTCTGTGCTGTACTGTTCTATGTTCTATGTTGCTGTGGATAGTTCCCAGATTCTGATCCATTGCTGTAACGTTCATGTGGATAGTTCCCAGATTCTGATCCATTGCTGTAACGTGCCTGTGGATAGTTCCCAGATTCTGATCCATTGCACTAACGTTCCTGTGGATAGTTCCCAGATTCTGACCCATTGCTGTAACGTTCCTGTGGATAGTTCCCAGATTCTGATCCATTGCTGTAACGTTCCTGTGGATAGGACCCAGATTCTTATCCATTGCTGTAACGTTCCTGTGGCTAGTTCCCAGATTCTGATCCATAGCTGTCACGTTTCTGTGGATAGTTCCCAGATTCTGATCCACTGCTGTAAAGGTACGGTGGATAGTTCCCAGATTCTGATCCATTGCTGTAACGTTCCTGTGGATAGTTCCCAGATTCTTATCCCTCCTCTCAGTCTCTCTGGAGCCGCTGATCTCTGCCAGTGTTGGAATTGTCGCTCCCCCTGACAGTTTGGGATAACACAGTGAAAGGAATCGCTTATTAATGGTAGAGAGAAACCCTCCAGTGACACGGTTAGGATCCATGGAGACTGGCAGTAATCACACTCACTAAACAAACAGGCTCAGTTAACCCCTTTCAATCCAATACTTTTTATATCACAATGAAATAGATGATTAACCGGGTCTGAATTGGCTGTGTGACAATGACTGAGGGATGCAGTGTGGAAATAGTGCAAACACTGACCCTGATATTCAATCCTCATTGATATCTGAGTGGTTCCAGGGGACTGGCGGATTGTCAATGTCCCATCCTGTGTATAAAAGGAGAGAGGGATAAACCCTGGAGTGACAGAGCAGTCAGTATAATGTTAGTCATCAGGACATTTCTAGAGAAAGAACGGAGGGCAGGGTAATGATTGGCAGGGAGGGAATAGTGTCATCCGTGACCAGCAGAACCAGGGACTGCAGTCCTGTATCTCTGTGTGTGTATCTGTCCCTGTGTCTGCCTCTCTCTCTGTACCTCTCACTGTATCTCTATCTCTGTATCTCTCTGTCAGTATCTCTTTTTACCTCTCTCTGTATCTCTCTCTGTATCTCTGTCTGTGTATCTGTTTCTATATCTCTATGTCTCTCTGTACCTCCCTCTGTATCTCTCTCTGGATCTCTCTGTACTTATCTCTGTATCTCACTCTGTACATCTCTGTATCTCTCTCTGTATCTCTCTAAGTACCTCTCTGTGTATTTCTCTCTGTATGTCTATCTGTATCTTTCTCTGTATCTCTCTGTGTATCTCTCTCTGCATCACCCTCTCAGTATCACTCTCAGAATCCCTCTCTGCATCTCTCTCAGTATCTCTATCTCTATCTCTAAGCATCTGTCTGTCTCTGTATCTCTCTCTCTGTACCTCTCTCTCTGGTTCTCTCTCTCAATCTCTCTCTGTATCTGTCACTCTCTCTCTGTCTCCCTCTCTGTATCTCTCTGCACCTCTCTTTGCATCTGTGTAGACGGTGGGATACAGAAAGAGATAAAAGAAGAGAGATCCTAAGAAGAGTTATGAAAGAGAAAGAGAGAGGGAGGTACAGAAGGAGAGAGACAGAGATACTGGGAGAGACATTCTGAGATTGAGTTCTATTCACCTCCCTCTGCATCTCTCTCATTATCCACAGTGCTTAAGTAGTTATCATTATGTACAGTTTTCCCTGGGCAGTATATCATTATTTTAAATGATCCCTCTATCTGGACCTCTCTCTCTATCTCTCTCTCTCTCTCTCTCTCTCTCTCTCTATCTCTCAGTGTTTCTGTCTCTGTTTCTCACTCTGTTCCACGCTCTCTGTATCTCCCTCGCTGTATCTCGGTTTCTCTCTGTATCTCTGTCTCTATCTGTCTGTATCTCTCACTCTGTATCTTTCTCTCTGAATCTCTCTATAACTCTCTCTCCGTATTTCTCTGTATATCATTCTCTGTACCTCTCCCTATATCGCTCTCTCTATCGCTCCCTGTATCTCTCTCTGTATCTCTTTCTGTATCTCTTTCCGTATCTCTCTCTGTAACTCTCTCTATCTCTCTCTGTATCTCTCTCTGTACCTCTCTCTATATCTCTCTCTATATCTCTCTCTATATCTTTCTCTGTATGTCTCTCCCTGTATCTCTCTCTGTATCTCACCCTGTACCTCTCTCTGTATCTATCTCAGTACCTCTCTCTGTATCTCTATCTGTACCTCTCCCTGTATCTCTCTCTGTATCTCTCTATATTTCTCTATATCTATCTCTGTATCTCTCTCCGTATATCTCTCTGCATCTCTCTATGTATCTCTCTCTGTACCTCTCTCTGTATATCTCTTTGTGTCTCTCTGTGTACCTATCTCTCTCTGTATCTCTCTGTATCTCTCTCTGTATCTGTCTCTGTACCTCTCTCTGTATCTCTCTGTATCTTTCTCTGTATCTTTCTCTGTATCTATCTGTCTGTCTCGTCCTCTCTGTATCTCTTTCTGTATCTCTCTGTATCTCTCTCTGTATCTCTCTCTGTGCCTCTCTCTGTATCTCTCTCTGTATCTATCTGGTTGTACCTCTCTAGCTATCTGTATCTATCTTTATATCTCTCTATACCCCTCTCTGTGCCTTTCTCTGTATCGCTCTCTGTATCTCTTTCTGTATCTCTCCCTGTATCTCTCTCTCAGTATCTCACTCTCTGTATATCTCTGTCTCTGTATCTCTTTCTGTATCTCTCTCTGTATCTTTATCTGCATCTCTCTCTGTATCTATCTGTCTGTCTCACTCTCTCTGTATCTCTTCCTGTACATCTCTGTATATTTCTCTGTATCTCTCTCTGTACCTCTCTCTGTATCTCTCTCTCTGTATCTCTCTGTGTCTATCTCTGTATCTCTCTCTGTATCTCTCTGTGTTTCTCTATGTGTCTCTGCATCTCACACTGTATGTCTCTCTGTATCTCGCTATATCTCTCTCGGTATCTCTCTCTGTATCTCTATCTGCATCTCTCTCTGTATCTCTCCCTCTGTATCTCACTGTATCAATCTAAGCATCTCTCTGACTCTGTATCTCTGTATCTCTCTATCTCAATCTCTTTATCTCTCTGTGTCTCTCTCCGTGTCTCTCTCTCTAACTCTCTGTATCTCTTCCTCTGCATCTCACTCTGTATCAATCTCAGCATCTCTCTGACTCTGTATCTCTGTATCCCTATGGGTCTCTCTCTGTATCTCATCTCTCTGTATCTCTCTCTGACTCTGCATGTCTATAACTCTCTATACCTCTCTCTGTATATGTCAGTGCCACTCACTGTATCTCTCTCTGTATCGCTCTCAGTATATCTCCCTGTATCTCTCGCTCTGTATATCTCCCTCTGTGTCTCACTCTGTATCAATCTAAGCATCGTTCCGAATCTGTATCTCTGTATCTCTCTATATCTATCTGTCCCTCTCTCTCTATATATCACTCACTGTATCTCTCTCTGTATCTTTCTGTGTATCTCTCTCTGCATCTCTCTCAGTATCTCTATCTCTATCCCTAAGCATCTGTCTGTCTCTGTATCTCTCCCTCTGTACCTCTCTCTCTCTGTCTCTCTCTCTGTATCTCTCTGTATCTCTCTGCACCTCTCTCTGCATCTGTGTAGACAGACGGTGGGATACAGAAAGAGATACAGGAAGAGAAATCATAAGAAGAGTTATGATAGAGAAAGAGAGAGGGAGGTACAGAAGGAGAGAGAGAGATATACAGGGAGAGACATTCTGAGATAGAGTTCTATTCACTTCTCTCTGCATCTCTCTCATTATCTACAGTGGCCTTCAGTAGTTTTCATTATGTACAGTGGTCCCTGGGCAGTATATCATTATTTTAAATGATCCCTCTCTCTCTATCTCTCTCTGTATCTGTCTCTGTACTTCTCTCTGTATCTCTCTCTGTATCTATCTCTCTATCTCGTTCTCTCTGTATCTCTTTCTGTATCTCCCTCTGTATATATCTTTCTGTACCTTTCTATCTATATCTATTTCTGTATCTATCTGTCTATCTCTCTGTACCCCTCTCTGTATCTCTCTCTGCATTTCTCTCTGTATCGCTCTCTCTCTCTGTATCTCTCTCTGTATCTCTCTGTATATCTATCTCTGTACCTCTCTCTGCATCGCTCTCTGTATCTATTCCTGTATCTCTCTCTGTATCTCTCTCTGTATCTCTGTATCTCTCTATATCTCTCTGTATCTCGCTATGTGTCTCTCTCTGTATCTCTCTGTGGCTCTCTCTGTATCTCTCTGTATATCTATCTCTGTACCTCTCTCTGCATCGCTCTCTGTATCTATTCCTGTATCTCTCTCTGTATCTCTCTCTGTATCTCTCGCTGTATCTATCTGTGTCTCTCTCTCTGTATCTCTCTCTCTGTATTTCTCTGTCTCTGTATCTCTCTCTGTATCTCTATCGGTATGTTTCTCTGCATCTCTCTCTGTATCTATCTGTCTGTCTCACTCTCTCTGTATCTCTTCCTGTGCATCTCTGTATCTCTCTCTGTATCTCTATCTGTACCTCTCTCTGTATCTCTCTCTGTATCTATCTGTCTCTATCTTTCTCTCTGTATCTCTTTCTGTATCTCTCTCTGTATCTCTCTCTGTATCTCTCTGTACCTCGCTCTGTATCTATCTCTGTATCAATCTCTGTATCTCTCTCTGTACCTCCCTCTGTATATCTCTGTATCTCTCTGTATCGCTCTCTGTATCTATCTCTGTATCTATCTCTGTATCTCTCTCTGTATCTCTCTCTCTCTCTGTATATCTCTCTCTGTATCTCTCTGTATATCTCCCTCTGTATCTCACTCTGTATCAATCTAAGCATCTCTGACTCTGTATCTCTGCATCTCTCTATATCTATTTGGGGCCTCACGGTAGCATGGTGGTTAGCATCAATGCTTCACAGCTCCAGGGTCCCAGGTTCGATTCCCGGCTGGGTCACTGTCTGTGTGGAGTCTGCACGTCCTCCCCGTGTGTGCGTGGATTTCCTCCGGGTGCTCCGGTTTCCTCCCACAGTCCAAAGATGTGCGGGTTAGGTGGATTGGCCATGCTAAATTGCCCGTAGTGTAAGGTTAATGGGGGGATTGTTGGGATACGGGTTACGTGAGTTTAAGTGGGGTGATCATTGCTCGGCACAACATCGAGGGCCGAAGGGCCTGTTCTGTGCTGTACTGTTCTATGTTCTATGTTCTATATCTCTCTCTGTATCTCTCTCTCTGCATCTCACACTGTATCTCTCTCTGTATCTCGCTATGTGTCTCTCTCTGTATCTCTCTGTGGCTCTCTCTGTATCTCATTGTATATCTCCCTCTGTATCTCACTCTGTACCAATCTAAGCATCTCTCTGACTCTGTATCACTGTGTCTATCTATATCTCTCGCTGTATCTATGTGTGTGTCTCTCTGTATCTCTTTATCTCGCTATATCTCTCTCAGTATCTCTCTCTGTATCTCTCTATCTCTCCCTCTGTATCTCACTCTGTATCTCTCTGACTCTCTGACTCTGTATCTCTGATTCTCTCTATCTCTCTTTCTTTATCTCTCTGTGTCTCTCTCTCTCTGTCTCTCTCTGTAACTCTCTGTATCTCTTCCTCTGCATCTCACACTGTATCAATCTAAGCATCTCTCTGACTCTGTATCTCTCTATATCTATCTGTCTCTCTCTCTCTATATATCACTCACTGTATCTCTCTCTGTATCTTTCTGTGTATCTCTCTCTGCATCTCTCTCAGTATCTCTATCTCTATCCCTAAGCATCTGTCTGTCTCTGTATCTCTCCCTCTGTACCTCTCTCTCTCTGTCTCTCTCTCTGTATCTCTCTGTATCTCTCTGCACCTCTCTCTGCATCTGTGTAGACAGACGGTGGGATACAGAAAGAGATACAGGAAGAGAAATCATAAGAAGAGTTATGATAGAGAAAGAGAGAGGGAGGTACAGAAGGAGAGAGAGATATATACAGGGAGAGACATTCTGAGATAGAGTTCTATTCACTTCTCTCTGCATCTCTCTCATTATCTACAGTGGCCTTCAGTAGTTTTCATTATGTACAGTGGTCCCTGGGCAGTATATCATTATTTTAAATGATCCCTCTCTCTCTATCTCTCTCTGTATCTGTCTCTGTACTTCTCTCTGTATCTCTCTCTGTATCTATCTCTCTATCTCGTTCTCTCTGTATCTCTTTCTGTATCTCCCTCTGTATATATCTTTCTGTACCTTTCTATCTATATCTATTTCTGTATCTATCTGTCTATCTCTCTGTACCCCTCTCTGTATCTCTCTCTGCATTTCTCTCTGTATCGCTCTCTCTCTGTATCTCTCTCTGTATCTCTCTCTGTATCTCTCTGTATATCTATCTCTGTACCTCTCTCTGCATCGCTCTCTGTATCTATTCCTGTATCTCTCTCTGTATCTCTCTCTGTATCTCTCGCTGTATCTATCTGTGTCTCTCTCTCTGTATCTCTCTCTCTGTATTTCTCTGTCTCTGTATCTCTCTCTGTATCTCTATCCGTATGTTTCTCTGCATCTCTCTCTGTATCTATCTGTCTGTCTCACTCTCTCTGTATCTCTTCCTGTGCATCTCTGTATCTCTCTCTGTATCTCTATCTGTACCTCTCTCTGTATCTCTCTCTGTATCTATCTGTCTCTATCTTTCTCTCTGTATCTCTTTCTGTATCTCTCTCTGTATCTCTCTCTGTATCTCTCTGTACCTCGCTCTGTATCTATCTCTGTATCAATCTCTGTATCTCTCTCTGTACCTCCCTCTGTATATCTCTGTATCTCTCTGTATCGCTCTCTGTATCTATCTCTGTATCTATCTCTGTATCTCTCTCTCTCTGTATATCTCTCTCTGTATCTCTCTGTATATCTCCCTCTGTATCTCACTCTGTATCAATCTAAGCATCTCTGACTCTGTATCTCTGCATCTCTCTATATCTATTTGGGGCCTCACGGTAGCATGGTGGTTAGCATCAATGCTTCACAGCTCCAGGGTCCCAGGTTCGATTTCCGGCTGGGTCACTGTCTGTGTGGAGTCTGCACGTCCTCCCCGTGTGTGCGTGGATTTCCTCCGGGTGCTCCGGTTTCCTCCCACAGTCCAAAGATGTGCGGGTTAGGTGGATTGGCCATGCTAAATTGCCCGTAGTGTAAGGTTAATGGGGGGATTGTTGGGATACGGGTTACGTGAGTTTAAGTGGGGTGATCATTGCTCGGCACAACATCGAGGGCCGAAGGGCCTGTTCTGTGCTGTACTGTTCTATGTTCTATGTTCTATATCTCTCTCTGTATCTCTCTCTCTGCATCTCACACTGTATCTCTCTCTGTATCTCTGTATCTCTCTATATCTCTCTGTATCTCGCTATGTGTCTCTCTCTGAATCTCTCTCTGTATCTCTCTGTGGCTCTCTCTGTATCTCATTGTATATCTCCCTCTGTATCTCACTCTGTACCAATCTAAGCATCTCTCTGACTCTGTATCACTGTGTCTATCTATATCTCTCGCTGTATCTATGTGTGTGTCTCTCTGTATCTCTGTATCTCTCTCTTTATCTCGCTATATCTCTCTCAGTATCTCTCTCTGCTTCTCTCTCTGTATCTCTCTATCTCTCCCTCTGTATCTCTCTGACTCTCTGACTCTGTATCTCTGATTCTCTCTATCTCTCTTTCTTTATCTCTCTGTGTCTCTCTCTCTGTGTCTCTCTCTGTAACTCTCTGTATCTCTTCCTCTGCATCTCACACTGTATCAATCTAAGCATCTCTCTGACTCTGTATCTCTCTCTATGTATCTCTCTGGGTCTCTCTCTGTATCTCTCTCTGTATCTCTATCTGACTCTGTATGTCTGTATCTCTCTATAACTTTCTCTGTATCTCTCAGTGTCTCTCACTGTATCTCTCTCTGTATCTCTCTCAGTATCCCTGTATCTCTCTCTCTCTGTATATCTCCCTCTGTGTCTCATTGTATCAATCTAAACATCGTTCTGACTCTGTATCTCTGTATCTCTCTATATCTCTTTGTGTTTCTCTCTATATCTCTCACTGCATCTCTCTCCGTATATCTCTCTGTATCGCTCTCTGTGTCTCTCTCTGTGTTTCTCTCTGTATCTCTCTCTGTATCTCCCTGTAGCTCTCTCTGTATCTCTCTCTGTATATCATTGTATCTCTCCCTCTGTATCTCACTCTGTGCCAATCTGAGCATCTCTCTGACTCTGTATCACTGTGTCTATTTATATCTCTCTATGTATCTCTCTGTGTTTCTCTATGTGTCTCTCTGCATCTCTCTCTGCATCTCTCTCTTTATCTCGCTATATCTCTCTCTGTATCTCTCTCTGTAACTCTCTGTATCTCTCTCTGCATCTCTCTCTGTATCTCCCTCTGTATTTCACTCTGTATCTCTCTGACTCTCTGACTCTGTATCTCTGTATCTCTCTATCTCTCTCTCTTTATCTCTCTGTCTCTCTCTCTGTCTCTCTCTGTAACTCTCTGTATCTCTTCCTCTGCATCTCACTCTGTATCAATCTAAGCATCTCTCTGACTCTGTATCTCTCTATATCTCTCTCTGTATCTCTCAGTGTCTCTCACTGTATCTCTCTCTGTATCTCTCTCAGTATCTCTCCCTGTATCTCTCTCTGTATATCTCCCTCTGTGTCTCACTCTGTATCAATCTAAACATCGTTCAGACTCTGTATTTCTGTATCTCTCTAAATCTCTTTGTGTCTCTCTCTATATCTCTCACTGTATCTCTCTCCGTATCTCTCTATGTATCGTTCTCTGTGTCTCTCTCTGTGTCTCTCTCTGTGTCTCTCTTTGTGTTTGTCTCTGTATCTCTCTCTGTATCTCTCTCTGTATCGCGCTCTCTCTTATCGTTATTCATTTCTTTCCATGTACTCAGTGATCAGTTGAGCTGCGAAAAATACTGTTCACTCTCCCTCGGTACACGTGACAATAAACAAAAAGCAAACACAATCCTGTCCAATCCAATCTCTCTGTATCTAGCTTTCAATCTGTATCTTTTTCGGTATATCCCTCTCCCTCTTTCTGCAGTCCCTCTCTCTCTTTCTCTATCAGAACTCTCTCAGTATATATCTTCCTGCATCGCTTTCTGTATCCCACCGTCTATATCTCTTTGTATGCGTCACTCACTCTGTATTTCTCTCCCTGTTCCTCTCTCTCCCTGTTCCTCTCCCCCTAACCACCTCACTCTGCATCTCTCTCATTTTATGTGGCCTTTTGGAAGTATACCATTATTTACAGTGGTCACTGGGCAGTGTATCATTACTTACAGTGATCACTGGGCAGGTTATCATTATTTACAGTGGTCCCTGGGCAGTATATCATTATTTTAAATGATCCCTCTCTCTCTATCTCTCTCTGTATCTGTCTCTGTACTTCTCTCTGCATCTCTCTCTGTATCTATCTCTCGATCTGTATCTCTTTCTGTATCTCTGTATATTTAGAGCGGTCCCTGTGCAGTATATCATTATTTACAGAGGTCCCTGGGCAATATATCATTATTTACTGTGGTCCTTGGGCAGTATATCATTATTTACACTGATCCCAGGGCAGTATATCATTATTTACAGTGGGCCCTGCGTAGTACATCAGCACTGACAGTGGTCCTTGGGTAGTATATCATTATTTACAGTGATTCCTGGGAAATATATCTTTATTTACAGTGGGCCCTGGGGAGTGTATCATTATTTACAGTGGTCCCTGGGAAGTTTATCATTATTAACTGTGGTCCCTGGGCAGTATATCATTATTTACACTGATCCCTGGGCAGTATATAATTATTTACAGTGGGCCCTGGGTAGTATATCATTATTGACAGTGGTCCCTGGGTAGTTTATCATTATTTGCAGTGGTCCCTGGCAATATATCATTATTTACAGTGGTCACTGGGTAGTATATCATTATTTACAGTGAACCCTGGGCAGTATGTCATTATTTACAGTGGTCCCTGGACAGAATCTAATTATTTACTGCTGTCTCCGTGCAGTATATCATTATATACAGTGGGCCCTGGGAAGTATATCATTATTTACAGTGGTGCCTGGGCAGTATAACATTATTTACAGAGAAACCTGGATAGAATATCATTATTTACAGTGGTCGCTAGGCAGAATATCATTATATACAGAGTTCCCTGTATAGTATATCATTATTTGCAGTTGGCCCTGGGTAGTACATCGTTATATACAGTTGGCCCAGGGTAGTCTATAATTATTTACAGTACTCCATCTGTAGAATATCATTATTTACAGTTGTTCCTGCGTAGAATAGTACTATTTACAGTGTCTCCTGTGCAGTATATAATTATTTACAGTGATCCCTGGGAAGTGCATCATTATTTACCGTGTTCCCTGGGCAGTGTATCATTATGCACACTGAGTCCTGGGCAGCATAGCATTATTTACAGTGATCCCTGGGCAGTACATCATTATTTAGAGCGGTCCCTGTGCAGTATATCATTATTTACATAGGTCCCTGGGCAATATATCATTATTTACTGTGGTCCCTGGGCTGTATATCATTATTTACACTGATCCCTGGGTAGTACAGCAACACTGACAGTGGTTCCCGGGTAGTATATCATTATTTACAGTGATTCCTGGGAAATATATCTTTATTTACAGTGGGCCCTGGGGAGTGTATCATTATTTACTGTAGGCCCTGGGTAGTATATCATTATTTACAGTGGACCCTGGGCAGTATATCATTATTAACTGTGGTCCCTGGGTAGTATATCATTATTTACAGTGGTCCCTGGGCAGTATATCATTATTTACACTGATCCCTGGGCAGTATATCATTATTTACAGTGGGCCCTGGGGAGTATATCATTATTTACAGTGGTCCCTGGGTAGTTTATCATTATTTGCCGTGGTCCCTGGCAATATATCATTATTTACAGTGGTCCCTGGGCAGTATATCATTATTTACAGTGAACCCTGGGCAGTATGTCATTATTTACAGTGGTCCCTGGACAGAATCTATTTATTTACTGCTGTCTCTGTGCAGTATATCATTATATACAGTGGGCCCTGGGAAGTATATTATTATTTACAGTGGTGCCTGGGCAGTATAACATTATTTACAGAGATCCCTGGATAAAATATCATTATTTACAGTGGTCGCTAGGCAGAATATCATTATATACAGAGTTCCCTGTTTTGTATATCATTATTTACAGTTGGCCCAGGGTAGTCTATCATTATTTAGAGTAGTCCCTCGGTAGAATATCATTATTTACAGTTGTTCCTGGGTTGAATAGCATTATTTACAGTGGCCCCTGGGTAGAATAGTATTATTTACAGAGTCTCCTAACATAAGAACATAAGAACATAAGAACTAGGAGCAGGAGTAGGCCATCTGGCCCCTCGAGCCTGCTCCGCCATTCAATTAGATCATGGCTGATCTTTTGTGGACTCAGCTCCACTTTGCGGCCCGAACACCATAACCCTTAATCCCTTTATTCTTCAAAAAACTATCTATCTTTACCTTAAAATCATGTAATGAAGGAGCCTCAACTGCTTCACTGGGCAAGGAATTCCATAGATTCATAACCCATTGGGTGAAGAAGTTCCTCCTAAATTCAGTCCTAAATCTACTTCCCCTTATTTTGAGGCTATGTCCCCTAGTTCTGCTGTCACCCGCCAGTGGAAACAACCTGCCCGCATCTATCCTATCTATTCCCTTCATAATTTTAAATGTTTCTATTAGATCCCCCCTCATCCTTCTAAATTCCAACGAGTACAGTCCCAATCTACTCAACCTCTCCACGTAATCCAACCCCTTCAGCTCTGGGATTAACCTAGTGAATCTCCTCTGCACACCCTCCAGCGCCAGTACGTCCTTTCTCAAGTAAGGAGAGCAAAACTGAACACAATACTCCAGGTGTGGCCGCACTAACACCTTATACAATTGCAACATAACCTCCCTAGTCTTAAACTCCATCCCTCTAGCAATGAAGGACAACATTCCATTTGCCTTCTTAATCACCTGTTGCACTTGTAAACCAACCTTCTGTGACTCATGCACTAGCACACGCAAGTCTCTCTGAACAGCGGGATGCTTTAATATTTTATCGTTTCAATAATAATCCCGTTTGCTGTTATTCCTACCAAAATGGATAACCTCACATTTCTCAACATTGTATTCAGTCTGCCAGACCCGAGCCCATTCACTTAACCTATCCAAATCCCTCTGCAGACTTCCAGTATCCTCTGCACTTTTCGCTTTACCACTCATCTTAGTGTCATCTGCAAACTTGGACACATTGCCCTTGGTCCCCAACTCCAAATCATCTATGTAAATTGTGAACAATTGTGGACCCAACACGGATCCCTGAGCGACACCACTAGCTACTGATTGCCAACCAGAGAAACACCCATTTATCCCAACTCTTTGCTTTCTATTAATTAACCAATCCTCTATCCATGCTACTACTTTTCCTTAATGCCATGCATATTTATCTTATGCAGCAACCTTTTGTGTGGCACCTTGTCAAAGGCTTTCTGGAAATCCAGATATACCACATCCATCGGCTCCCCGTTATCTACTGCACTGGTAACATCCTCAAAAAATGCCACTAAAAAGTCTCCTGTGCAGTATATAATTATTTACAGTGATCCCTGGGCAGTGCATCATTATTTACCGTGATCCCTGTGCAGTGTATCATTATGCACACTGTGTACTGGGCAGCATAGCATTATTTACAGTGATCCCTGGGCAGTATACCATTTTATACAGGGGGCCCTATGCAGTATATCATTATTTACAGTGTTCCCTGTGTAGTATACCATTCATTACTGTGGTCCCTGGTCACAATATCATTATTTACAGTGAACCCTGGGCAGAATATCATTATTTACATTTGTCCCAGAGGAGTATATCATTGTTTACAACGGTCCCTGGGCAGTAACTCATTATTTACAGTGGGCACTGGATAGTATATAATTATTTACAGCGGTCACTGGGCAGTATATCATTATTTACAGTGGTTCCTGGATAGATAATTATTATTTACAGTGGGCCCTGGATTGTATATCATTATTTACAGTGGTCACTAGGCAGTAGATCATTATTTACAGTGATTACTGGGCAGTATATCATTACTTACAATGATTTTTGGGCATTATATCATTATTTACAGTGGTCTCTGGGCAGTCTATCGTTATAAAAAATGGTCCCTGGTTAGTATACAACTAAGTAATGTGGTCCCTGTGCAGTATATCATTTTCTACAGTGAGTGATCACTGTGTAGTATGTCATTATTTACAGTGGGCCCTGGGTAGTATATCATCATTTACATTGGACCCTGGATTGCATATCATTATTTACAGTGATCCCTGGCAAGTATATCATTATTTAGAGTCGTCCCTGGACAGTATATCATTATTTACACTGATCCCTGGGCAGTATATCATTATTCACAGTGATCTCTAGGCAGTATTTCATTATTTACAGTGGTCGCTCGGTTGAATATCATTATTTACAGTGTTTCCAGGGTTGAATATCATTATTTACAGTGTCTCCAGTGCAGTTCATAATTATTAACAGTGATCCATGGGCAGGGTATCATTATTTACATTGGTCCCTGGGTAGAATATCATTATTTACAGTCTCTCCAGTGCGGTACATAATTATTAACAGTGATACCGGGGCAGTGTATTATTATTTACAGTTGTCCCTGGGCAGTATATCATTATTTAGAGTGGTCACTGGGTAGAATTTAAATATTTACTGTGGTCCCTGGGCAGTGTATCATTATTTACAGTGGACCCTGTGTAGTATATCATTATTTACAGTGATCACTGGATAAATAATCATTATTTACAGTGGGCCCTGGATTGTATATCATTATTTACAGTGGTCACTAGGCAGTTGATCATTATTTACAGTGATTCCAGGGCAGTATACCATTACTTACTGTGATTCCTGGGCATTTTATCATTATTTACAGTGGTGTCTTGGCAGTATATCATTATTTACAGTTGTCTCTGGGAAGTATATCATTATTTACAGTGTTCCCACGGCAGTATATCATTATATACAGTGGACCCCGTGTAGTATATCATTATTTGCAGTGGTACCTTGGCAGTATATCATTATTTACAGTGGTCTCTGGGTAGAATTGCTACCCAGTGGTATCTCAATAGTATATCATTATTTACAGTGGGCCCTGGGCAGTATATACTTAATTACAGCGGACCCTGAGAAGTATATAATTATTTACAGTGTATCCTGGGCAGTATATCATAATTTACATTGGGCCCTGGGCAGTACATCATTATTTACAGTGGTCCCTGGGCAGTATAACATTAGTTATAGTTGTCCCTGGGTTGTAAATCTTTATTTGCCGTGATCCCTTGGTAGTATACATTACTTACAGTATTCACTGGGTAGTGTATCATTGTTTACAGTGGTCCCTGGGCAGTACATCATGAGTTAGAACATAGAACATAGAACATAACAGCGCAGTACGGGCCCTTCGGCAATGTCCATCCATGTGTCTATCCAGTGACCACTTAAAAGCCCTTAAAGTTGGCGAGTCTACCACTGTTGCAGACAGGGCGTTCCATACCCCTACTACTCTCTGAGTAAAGAAACTGCCTCTGACATCTGTCCTATATCTACCACCCCTCAATTCAAAGCTATGCCCCCTCGTGTTGGTCATCTCCATCCGAGGAAATCGACTCTCACTATCCACCCTATCTAACCCTCTGACTATCTTATATGTCTCTATTAAGTCACCTCTCAGCCTTCTCCTCTCTAACGAAACGAACCTCAAGTCCCTGAGCCTTTCCTCGTAAGACCAGGCAACATCCTAGTAAATCACCTCTCTGATCCCTTTCCAAAGCTTCTACATCCTACCTATAATGTGGTGACTAGAACTGCACGCAGTACTCCAGGAGCGGCCGCACCAGAGTTATGTACAGCTGTAGCATAACCTTGGAGCTCCGAAACTCAATCCCCCTACTGATAAACACTAGCACACCATATGCCTTCATAACAGCCCTATTAACCTGGGTGGCAACTTTCAGGGATTTATGTACCAGGATGCCGAGATCTCTCTGCATTCCTGTTACTCCTTCCAAAGTGAACCGCATTACACCTTCGTGTCATCTGCAAATTTACTAACCCATCCTTCTACACCCTCTTCCAGGTTATTTATAAAAATTATAAAGAGCAGTGGCCCCAAAACAGATCCTTCCTGGCTAACTTGTAATCCTCAAGTGCCCTAACTGAGCCTTCATGTCTCATCCTAACATAAGCCTTCTTCTTCCTCTTGACAAGTGCTTCAACTTCCTTAGTAAACCACGGTTCCCTTGCTCGACGACTTCCTCCCTGCCTGACAGGTACATACTTATCAAGGACACGCAGTAGCTGTTCTTTGAAAAGGCTACACATTCCGATTGTACCCATCCCCTGCAGTTTCCTTCCCCATCCTATACATCCTAAATCTTGCCGAGTAGCATCATAATTGCCTTTCCCCCAGCTATAATACATGCCTTGCGGTATATGCCTCTCTCTGCCCATTACTAAAGTAAACATAACCGACTTGTGATCACTATCACCAAAGTGCTCACCTACATCTAAATCTAACAACTGGCCGGGTTCATTACCCAGTACCAAATCCAATGTGGCCTCGCCCTTTGTTGGCCTGTCTACATACTGTGATTCTCGTTCGTGTCGAGAATCACCTTTGCAATCCTTTCCTCAACATCTCTGGAACTATTCGGAGGTCTATAGACAACTCCCAACAGGGTGACCTCTCCTCTCCTGTTCCTAACCTCGGCCCATACTACCTCAGTGGACCCTGGGCAGTATATCATTACTTACAGTGATCCCTGGGCAGTATATCATTATTTACAGTGGTCCCTGGGCAGTATATCATTATTTACAGTGGTCACTGGGCAGTATATCATTATTTACATTGGCCCCTGGAAGTATAACATTATTGATAGTTGTCAGTGGGCAGTATAATCATTATTTACAGTGGTCTCAGGGTAGTATATCATTGTTTACAGTGGGCTCTGCGTGGAATATTATTATTTACAGTGGTCACTGTGTAGAGTATCATTATTTACAGTGGTCCCTGGATAGTATATAATTATTTACAGTAATCCCTGGGCAGTATATCATTATTTACAGTGGGCCCTGTGTAGTATATCATTATTTGCAGTGATCCCAGGATAGTATATCATTATTTACAGAGGTCCCGGGGCATAATATAATTATATTCATTTGTCTCTGGATAGTATAAGATAATTTAAGTTTTCAGTGGAAGGATAATCAATTTTTACAGTGGAAGCTGCGTAAAATATCATTATTCACAGTGATCCCCGGGTAGAAACTCATTATTTACAGTGTGCCCTGGGCAGTATAACATTATTTACAGTGATCCCTGGATAGAAAATCATTATTTACACTAGTCCCTGGGCATAATATAATTATTTACATTGGTCCCTGGATCGTATAACATTATTTACAGATGTCAGTGGGCAGTATAATCATTAGCTACAGTGGTCCCTGGGTAGTATATCATTATTTACCGTGGTCCCATGGGAGCATATCAATATTTACTGTGGTCATGCGGTAGTATATCATTATTTACAGTGATCCCTGGGCAGTATATCATTATTTAAAGTGATCCCTGGATAGAAAATCATTATTTACAGTGGTCCCTGGGCATAATATAATTATTTGCATTGATCCCTATATAGTATAACTTTATTTACAGTTGTCAGTCAGCAGTATATCATTATTTACAATAGTCCCTGGGTAGTATATCATTATTTACACTTGTCCCTGGGCAGTATAATCATTATTTACATTGGTCCCTGTCTAGTATTTCATTATTTATAGTTGTCCCTGGGTAGAGTATCATTATTTACAGTGGCCCCTGGGCAATATATCATTATTCACAGTGGTTCCTGTGTAGGATGTCATTATTTACAGTGGTCCCTGGGCAGTATATCATTATTTACAGTGGGCCCTGGGCAGTATATCACTATTTACAGTGGTCCCTGGCAAGTATATCATTATTTACTGTGGACCCCGGGCAGTATATCAATGTTTACAGTGGTGTCTGGGCAGTACATCATTATTTACAGTGGCCCCTGGGGACTATATCACTATTTACTGTGATCCCTGGTTTGTATATCATTATTTACAGTGATACCTGGACAGTATATCATTATTTACAGTGGTCCCAGGGCAGTATATCATTATTTACAGTGATCCCTGGGTAGTATCCGGCCCTTCATTATTTACAGTGATCGTTAGATAGATAATCATTATTTACAGTGGATTCTGGATTGTATATCATTATTTACAGTATTCCCTATTCAGTATGTCATTATTTACAGTGGGCCCTGAATAGAAAAGCATTATTTACATTGTGCCCTGGATTGTATATCATGATGTACAGTGGGCCCTGAGCAGTGTATCATTATTTACAGTGATCCCAGTGGAGAATGCCATTATTTACATTGGTCCCTGGTCAGTATATCATTATTTACAGTGTGCCCTGGACAGTATATCATTATTTACAGTGGTCCCTGGGTAGAAAATCATTATTTACAGTGTGCCCTGGATTGCATACCAACTCCAGCTCCGCAAAAAACATGTTACGGAGCTGGAGCTTGAGCTGGATGAACTTCGGATCATTCGGGAGGCAGAGGTGGTCATAGATAGAATCTTCAGGGCGGTAGTTACGCCGAAGAATAAAGATAGATGGGTGACGGTGAGAGGGGCTGTAGGTAAGCAGTCAGTGCATAGACCCACTGTGGTCGTTCCCCTTAGTAACAGGTATACCGCTTTGGATACTTGTGGGGGGGGGGGGGCTTACCAGGTGTAAGCAATGGGGTAAGGGCCTCTGGCACGGAGTCTGTCCCTTTTGCTCAGAAGGGAAGGGGGGAAAGAGTAGAACATTAGTAATTGGGGTCTCAATCGTCAGGGGCACAGACTGGAGATTTTGTGGGAGCGAAAGAGACTCACGTTTGGTATGTTGCCTCCCAGGTGCAAGGGTGCGTGATGTCTCGGATCGTATTTTCCGCGTCCTTAAGGGGGAGGGGGAGCAGGCCCAAGTCGTAGTCCACATTGGCACCAACGACATAGGTAGGAAAGGGGACAAGGATGTCAGGCAGGCCTTTAGGGAGCTAGGATGGAAGCTCAGAGCGAGAACAAACAGGGTTGTTTTCTCTGGGTTGTTGCCCGTGCCACGTGATAGTGAGACGAGGAATAGGGAGAGAGAGCAATTAAACACGTGGCTACAGGGATGGTGCAGGCGGGAGTGATTCAGATTTCTGGATAACGGGCTCTTTCTGGGGAAGGTGGGACCTCTATAGACAGGATGGTCTACATCTGAACCTGAGGGGCACCAATATCCTGGGGGGAGATTTGTTAGTGCTCTTTGGGGGGGTTTAAACTAATTCAGCAGGGGCATGGGAACCTGGATTGTAGTTTTGGGGTATGGGAGATTGAGAGTATAGAGGTCAGGAGCACAGATTTGACTTCGCAGGAGGGTGCCAGTGTTCAGGTAGGCGGTTTGAAGTGTGTCTACTTCAAAGCCAGGAGTATACGAAATAAGGTAGGGGAACTGGCAGCATGGGTTGGTACCTGGGACATCGATGTTGTGGCCATTTCAGAAACATGCATAGAGCAGGGACAGGAATGGTTGTTGCAGGTTCCGGGGTTTAGGTGTTTTAGTAAGCTCAGAGATGGGGGCAAAAGAGGGGGAGGTGTGGCGCTGCTTGTCAAGGGCAGTATTACGGTGGCAGAAAGGATGCTCGATGGGGACTCTTCTTCCGAGGTAGTATGGGCTGAGGTTAGAAACAGGAAAGGAGAGGTCATCCTGTGGGGAGTTTATTTTAGGCCACCTAATAGTTATAGGGATGTAGAGGAAAGGATGGCGAAGACGATTTTGGAAAAGAGCGAAAGTAACAGGGTAGTTGTTACGGGAGACTTTAACTTTCCAAATAGTGACTGGAAAAGATATAGTTCGAATACATTAGATGGGTCGTTCTTTGTACAATGTGTGCAGGAGGGTTTCCTGACACAATATGTTGACAGGCCAACAATAGGCGAGGCCACATTGGATTTGGTTTTGGGTAATGATCTGGGTGTTAGATCTGGAGGTAGCTGAGCACTTTGGAGACAGTGACCACAATTCGGTGACCTTTACGTTAGTGATGGAAAGGGATAAGTATACCCCGCAGGGCAAGAGTTATAGCTGGGGGAAGGGCAATTATGATGCCATTAGACATGACTTAGGATGTGTAGGTTGGAGAAGTAGGCTGCAAGGGTAGGGCACACTGGATATGTGGAGCCTGTTCAAGGAACAGCTATTGCGTGTTCTTGATAAGTACGGACCAGTCAGGCAGGGAGGAAGGGGTAGAGCGAGGAAACCGTGGTTTACCAAAAATGTGGAATCTCTTGTTAAGAGGAGAAAGGAGGCCTCTCTTGCAGTTGTGCAAAACTCTAGTACGGCCGCATTTGGAGAATTGCGTACAGTTCTGGTTGCCTCATTATTGGAAGGACGTGGAATCTTTGGAACGGGTGCAGAGGAGATTTACCAGGATGTTTCCTGGTATGGAGGGAAAATCTTATGAGGAAAAGCTGATGGACTTGAGGTTGTTTTCGCTAGAGAGAAGAATGTTAAGAGGTGACCTAATTGAGGCATACAAAATGATCAGAGGGTTAGATAGGGTGGACAGAGAGAGCCTTCTCCCGCGGATGGAGATGGCTAGCACGAGGGGACATAGCCTTAAATTGAGGGGTAATAGATATAGGACAGAGGTCAGAGGTGGGTTTTTTACGCAAAGAGTGGTGAGGCCGTACAGTATGCCCTACCTGCAACAGTAGTGAACTCGCCAACATTGAGGGCATTTAAAAGTTTATTGGATAAGCATATGGATGATAATGGCATAGTGTAGGTTAGATGGCCTTTAGTCTTTTCCATGTCGGTGCAACATCGAGGGCCAAAGGGCCTGTACTGCGCTGTATCGTTCTATGTCCTATGTTCTATTTGAAGATGAGAAGTGAAGTTTCAGTTGTGTCGCTTGATAGTTACAAGGAAGCGAGGAAGGATCTAAAGAGAGAGCTAAGGCGAGCTAGGAGGGGACATGAGAAGTCTTTGGCAGGTAAGATCAAAGAAAACCCAAAAGCTTTCCATAGGTATGCCAGGAATAAAAGAATGGCTAGGGTAAGAGTAGGGCCAGTCAAGGACATTGGTGGGAAGTTGTGTGTTGTGGCTGAGGAGATAAGCGAGATACTAAATGAATACTTTTCGTCAGTATTCACTCAGGAAAAAGATAATATTGTGGAGGAGAATGCTGAGACCCAGGCTATTAGAATAGATGGCATTGAGGTGCGTAGGGAAGAAGTGTTGGCAATTCTGGACAATGTGAACATAGATAATGCCCCGGGGCCTGATGGGATTTATCCTAGGATTCTCTGGGAAGCCAGGGAAGAGATTGCTGAGCCTTTGGCTTTGATTTGTATGTCATCATTGGCTACAGGAAAAGCGCCAGAGGACTGGAGGATAGCAAATGTGGTCCCTTTGTTCAAGAAGGGGAGTAGAGACAACCCCGGTAACTATAGGCCGGTGAGCCACACGTCTGTTGTGGGTAAAGTCTTGGAGAGGATTGTAAGAGATACGATTTATAATCATCTAGATAGGAATAATATGTTTAGGGATAGTCAGCATGGTTTTGTGAAGGGTAGGTCATGCCTCACAAACTTTATCGAGTTCTTTGAGAAGGTGACTGAACAGGTAGGCGAGGGTAGAACAGTTGATGTGGTGTATATGGATTTCAGTAAAGCGTTTGATAAGGTTCCCCACGGTCGGCTATTGCAGAAAATACGGAGACTGGGTATTGAGGGTGATTTAGAGATGTGGATCAGAAATTGGCTAGCTGAAAGAAGACACAGGGTGGTGGTTGATGGCAAATGTTCAGAATGGAGTTCAGTTACGAGTGGCGTACTACAAGGATCTGTTCTGGGGCCGTTGCTGTTTGTCATTTTTATAAATGACCCAGAGGAGGGCACAGAAGAATGGGTGAGTAAATTTGCAGACGACACTAAAGTCGGTGGAGTTGTCGACAGTGTGGAAGGATGTTACAGGTTAGAGAGAGACATAGATATGCTGCAGAGCTGGGCTGAGAGGTGGCAAATGGAGGTTAATGTAGCGAAGTGTGAGGTAGTTCACTTTGGAAAGAATAACAGGAATGCAGAATATTTGGCTCATTGTAAAATTCTTGGTAGTGTGGATGAGCAGAGGGATCTCTGTGTCCATGTACATAGATCCCTGAAAGTTGCCACCCAGATTAATAGGGTTGTGAAGAAGGCCTATGGTGTGTTGGCCTTTATTGGTAGAGGGATTGAGGTCCGGAGCCATGAGGTCATGTTGCAGCTGTACAAAACTCTGGTACGGCCGCATTTGGAGTATTGCGTACAGTTCTGGTCGCCTCATTATAGGAAGGACGTGGAAGCTTTGGAACGGGTGTAGAGGAGATTTACCAGGATGTTGCCTGGTATGGAGGGAAAATCTTAAGAGGAAAGGCTGATGGACTTGAGGTTGTTTTCGTTAGAGAGAAGAAGGTTAAGAGGTGACTTAATAGAGGCATACAAAGTGATCAGAGGGTTAGATAGGGTGGACAGTCAGAGCATTCTCCCGCCGATGGAGGTGGCTAGCACGGGGGACATCGCCTTGAGGAGTAATAGATATAGGGCAGAGGTCAGAGGTAGGTTTTTTACGCAAAGAGGAGTGAGGACCTGGAATGCCCAACCTGCAATAATAGTGTACTCGCCAACATTGAGGGCATTTAAAAGTTTATTGGATAAGCATATGGATGATAATGGCATAGTGTAGGTTAGATGGCCTTTAGTTTTTGACTTCCCATGTCGGTGCAACATCGTGGGCCGAAGGACCTGTACTGCGCTGTATCGTTCTATGTTCTTTGAATGTTTATTACTGTAGTGATGTCAGAGAGTGGGCTGCCTGTCAGCTTTCTACTTTCATTTTAGTCTGTTTACTGCAGGGTGTGTTTTTGATTTGTTTTCAGTGTTCGAGCTGAAGCTAGACATCTCTCTGCGATGAAAAAACTATCTCTTGATGATTTGGTGAATTCAGAATTAGAAATGTTCTCAGTAGTGAATGTAAACCTAATGTGCCTCTGTTAAAAGGTGTTTCTAAAGCATTCTGGGTGTTAAAAGGACAGCTTCCGCATTACTCAGTGTTGTATTATTTGGGGGTTGAATTTGACTTAATTGTTGCTAATTTGTTCACTGTATGTTTTAAAAAGGTTAATTTGAGTTCATGGAATAAACATTGTTTTGCTTTAAAGAATACTTTTCCATTTCTGCTGTGCCACACCAGTGGAGTCGGCCGTGTGCTCCCCAGTCCACTATCTATTAAACGTTGTGGGTCGGAGAACTCCAAGAGACACTCTGGGGTTCTCTAAACACTGGCCCATCACAACACTAATAGACACACTCACAGGCACACATAGACACTAATGCACACACTCAGACACACAGAGACATTAATTCACACACTCACAGGCACATAGATGCACTAATACACAAACTCACAGACACACAGAGACGCTAATACACACACTCGCAGACACACAGATACACTAACAGACATTCACAGAGACACAGACACTAATACACCATCACAGACACACATACACAGTAATACACACTCATAGACACGAAGAGACACTAATACACACACTCACACACACACAGAGACAGTAGTACACACTCAACGACACAGAGAGACTAATACACACACCCACAGAAACACAGAGACACTAACGTAAACTCACAGACACACTAATACACACACTCACAGACACACACAGACAGTAATGCAACTCACAGACAGACAGAGAGTAATACACACACTTACACACACAGACACTCAGATACCAAATACACACACTCACAGACATACACAGGCATTACTACACACACACAGACACACAGATACACTAACACACACTCAGGCACACAAACACACTAATACACACACTCACAGACACACAGAGACACTAACACACACTCACAGACACACAGAGACACTAAAACACACTGGACATACATTAATGCACACACTCAGACACACAGACACACAAACACACTAATACACAAACTTACATACACAGAGATACTAACACACACTCACAGACACACCGAGACTGTAATACACACACTCACATACACACAGGAGCCATACACACTCACTGACACAAACACACTAATACACACACTCACAGACACACAGAGACACTAACACACACTCACAGACACACAGAGACACTAAAACACACTGTACATACATTAATGCACACACTCAGACACACAGACACACAAACACACTAATACACAAACTTACATACACACAGAGATACTAACACACACTCACAGACACACAGGAGCAATACACACTCACGGACACAGATACACTAATACACACACTCACAGACACACAGATTCAGTAATACACACACTCACAGACATGCAGAGACACTAAAACACATACACACACAGGCACAGAGACACTAATACACACACAGACAGAGATACAGAGACACTAATACACACACTCACAGGCACATAGAGACACTAATACACACACTCGCAGACACACAGATACACGAACAGACACTCACAAAGACACTAATACACCATCACATACACACAGAGAAACTAATAGACACTCATAGACACACAGAGACACTAATATACACACTCACACACACACAGAGACAGTAGTACAAACTCAACGACACAGAGGCACTAATACACACACGCACAGACACACATATACACTTACACACACACCCACATAAACACAGAGACACTAACACACACGCACAGACACAGTAATACACACAGAAATAGTAATGCACACACTCACATACACACACAGGCAGTAATGCACACACTCACAGACACACACAGACACTAATGCATCCACACACAGACAGACACAGACAGTAATGCACACACTCACAGACACTCACAGACAGTAATACACACACCTACACACACACATACACTCAGATACCAAATTCACGCACTCACAGACATACACAGGCATTAATACACACACTCACAGACGCACAAACACACTAATACACACACTCACAGACACACAGAGACACTAACACACACTCACAGGCACGCAGAGACTGTTGAACACACACTCTCATACACACACAGGAGCAATACACACTCACGGACACAGAGACACTAATACACACACGGATTCAGTAATACACACACTCACAGACATGCAGAGACACAAACACACACACACACACAGACACTAATACACTCTCTGACAGACACACAGAGACACTAATGCACGCACTCACAGGCACATAGAGACACTAATACACAAACTCACAGACACACAAAGACACTAATACACACACAGACACACAGAGAAACTAACACACGCACACACAGACACACAGAGACACGAATGCACGCACTCACAGACACACAGAGACACTAATACACACACTCGCAGACACACAGAGACACTAACAGACACTCGCAGAGACACAAATACACCATCACAGACACACAGAGACACACAGAGACACTAATATACACACTCACACACACACAGAGACAGTAGTACACACTCAACGACACAGAGACACTAATACACACACCCACAGACACAGATATACACTTCTACACACACCCACAGAAACACAGAGACACTAACACACACTCACAGACACAGTAATAAACACACTCTCAGACACATAGACACCAATACACACACTCACAGACACAGAGAGAGTAATGCACACACTCACAGACACACACAGACAGTAATGCACACACTCACAGACAGACTCAGACAGTAATGCACACACTCACAGACACACACAGACACTAATGCACACACTCACAGACAGTAATGCACACACTCACAGACACTCTCAGACAGTAATACACACAACTACACACACACATACTCAGATACCAAATTCACGCAATCACAGACATACACAGGCATTAATACACACACTCACAGACACGCAGAGACACTAACACACACTCACAGACACACAAACACACTAATACACACACTTTCAGACACACAGAGACACTAACACACACTCACAGACACACAGAGACTGTAGTACACACACTCACATACACATACAGGAGCAATACACACTTACGGACACAGAAACACTAATTCACACACGCGCAGACATGCAGAGACACTAAAACACACACACACGCACACAGACACAGAGACACTAATAAACACACTGACAGACACACAGAGACACTAATACACACACTCACAGGCACAAAGAGACACTAATACACACACTCACAGACACACGGAGACACTAACACACGCACTCACAGACACACAGAGACACTAATACACACACTCACAGACACACAGAGACACTAATACACACTCACTGACACATAGACTGTAATACACACACTCACAGACACACACAGGAGTAATACATACTCACAGACACAGAGACACTAATACACACACTCACAGACACACAGATACAGTAATACACACACTTACAGACATGCAGAGACACTAACACACACACACAGACACAGAGACACTAATACACACACTCACAGACACACAAAGGCACTGACACACACTCACAGACAGACAGAGACACTAACACCCACTCAGGGCACACATAGACACAAACACACACACTCACAGACACACAGAGTCACAAATACGCACACTCACAGACGCACAGATACACCAGAACGCGCACTCACACACACAGACACTAACACACACTCACAGGCACAAACATGCGCTAACACACACAATCACAGGCACACATAGACACTAATAAACACACTCACAGATACAGTAATACACATACTTACAGACATGCAGAGACACTAACACACACAGACACAAAGACACTAACACACACACTCACAGACACACAAAGGCACTGACACACACTCACAGACAGACAGAGACACTAACACCCACTCAGGGCACACATAGACACAAACACACACACACACAGACACACAGAGTCACAAATACGCACACTCACAGACACACAGATACACCAGAACACGCATTCACACACACAGACACTAACACACACTCACAGGCACAAACATGCGCTAACACACACAATCACAGGCACACATAGACACTAATAAACACACTCACAGATACAGTAATACACACACTTACAGACATGCAGAGACACTAACACACACAGACACAGAGACACTAACACACACACTCACAGACACACAAAGGCACTGACACACACTCACAGACAGACAGAGACACTAACACCCACTCAGGGCACACATAGACACAAACACACACACACACAGACACACAGAGTCACAAATACGCACACTCACAGACACACAGATACACCAGAACACGCATTCACACACACAGACACTAACACACACTCACAGGCACACACATGCGCTAACACACACAATCACAGGCACACATAGACACTAATAAACACACTCACAGACACAAACAGACACTAATACACACTCTGACAATCACACAGAGACACTAATACAGACTTTCACAGACACACAGAGACACTAATACACACACTGACAGACACACAGAGGCACTAATACACACACTCAAAGACACACACAGACAGTAATACACACTCTGACTCGCAGAGACACTAATACACACACAGACACTAACACACACACATACAGAAACAGTAACACTCTCAAACATACACTAACACACACAGACAGTAACACACTCACACACAAAGGCACTAATACACACTCACAAAGACACTAATGCGCCCACTCACACAAATAGACACTAACTCACACTCACTGACACAGAAACACTAATGCAAACACTCACAGAAACAGGGACACTAAAACACACACTCAGATACACAAACACAAATACAAACACTCACTGACACACACAGGCACTAATACACACACTCACACACACACTCATACACACATACGCTAATATATACACTCAGAGACACCTACAGGCACTAATACACACACTCACACACAGCGACACGAATATACACACTCACAGACACACATAGACACTAAAACAGACAATCAGACACAGATACAGTTGTCCCCTTGTTCAAGAAGGGAAGTAGAGACATCCCTGGTGATTATAGACCTGTGAGCCTTACTTCGGTTGTGGGTAAAATGTTGGAAAAGGTTATAAGAGAGAGGTTTATAATCATCTTGAAAAGAACAATTTGATTAGCGATAGTCAACACGGTTTTGTGAAGGGTAGGTCATGCCTCACTAACCTTATTGACTTTTTGAGAAGGTGACCAAACAGGTGGATGAGGGTAAAGCGGTTGATGCGGTGTATATGGATTTCAGTAATGCGTTTGATAAGGTTCCCCACGGTAGGCTATTGCAGAAAATAAGGAAGTATGGGATTGAAGGTGATTTAGCGGTTTGGATCAGTAATTGGCTAGCTGAAAGAAGGCAGAGGGTGGTGGTCGATGGCAAATGTTCATTCTAGAGTTCAGTTACTAGTTGTGTACTGCAAGGATCTGTTTTGGGGACACTGTTGTTTGTCATTTTTATAAATGGCCTGGAAGAGGGTGTAGAAGGATGGGTTAGTAAATTTGCTGATGACACGAAGATCGGTGGAATTGTGGATAGTGCTGAAGGATGTTATCGTATACAGAGGGACATAGATACGCTGCAGAGCTGGGCTGAGAGGTGGCAGATGGAGTTTAATGCGGAAAAGTGTGATGCGGTTCACTTTGGAAGAAATAACAGGAATGCAGAGTACTGGGCTAATGGTAAGATTCTTTGTAGTGCAGATGAACAGATAGATCTCGATATCCAGGTACATAAATCCCTGAAAGTTGCCACCCAGATTAATAGGGCTGTTAAGAAGGCATATGGTGCCAACCTTTATCAGTAGGGAGATTGAGTTTCGGAGCCACAAGGTCATGCTGCAGCTGTACATAACTCTGGTGCGGCCGCACCTGGAGTACTGCGTGCAGTTCTGGTCACCACATTATAGGAAGGATGTGGAAGCTTTGAAAGGGTTCAGGGGAGATTTACGAGGATGTTGCCTGGTATGGAGGGAATGTCTCATGATGAAAGGCTCAGGAACTTGAGATTGTTTTCGTTGGAGAGGAGAAGGCTGATAGGTGACTTAATAGTATCATATAAGATAGTCAGAGGCTTAGATAGGGTGGACAGTGAGAGTATTTTTCCTCGGTTGGCGATGACCAACACGAGGGGACATAGCTTTAAATTGAGGGGTGGTATAGGACATGTCAGAGGCAGTTTCTTTACTCAGAGAGTAGTAGGGGTGTGGAACGCCCTGCCTGCAACAGTAGTAGAGTCGCCAACTTTAAGGGCATTTAAATGCTCACTGAATATACATATGGATGGAAATGGAATAGTGTAGGTCAGATAGGCTTCAGATGGTTTCACAGGTCGGCGCAACATCGAGGGCCGAAGGGCCCATACTGCGCTGTAATGTTCTATGTTCTATGTTCTATACACTAATATACACACAAATACATTCACGCACTCACACACAGAGACACGAGTGCACAGCTCACAGAAAGACAGAGACACGAATACATACACTAACACACACTAATAGAGAAAACTGACAGACACAGACACTAATACACTCACACACAGACACAGGCACTTATGCACACATTCTCACACACACAGACACTCAGAGAGACACTAATACACACACTGAGTCACACACAGACTGTAATACACACACTCACAGACACGCACAGATACAGGAATGCACACACTCACACAAACACACAGACACTAATACACACTCTGAGTCACGCACAGACTCTAATACACACACCCACAGACACACATCGATACACGAATGCACACACTCACACACACACACAGACACCAATTCACACGCTCACAGACACACAAAGACACAAATATACACACCCACAGACACATTTAGTCTGTAATTCAACACTCACACACAACACAAATGCATACACTCACAGACACACACAGACTCTAATGAGCACACTCACAGACACATGGAGTCTCTAATACACACACTCACAGAAACATAGAGACACTCATAAACACATTCACACACAGGCACGAATGCATATACTCACAGACACGCAGACAGAGGAATGCACACACTCACAGACACAGAGACACACTAATACACACACTCACAGACAAACAGAGACACTAACACACACTCACAGACACACTGAGACTCTAATGCACACACTCACAGACACGGAGACTCTAATACACACATTCACACACATAGACACGAATGCACATACTCACAGACAGACTAATGCACACACTCACAGACAAACGGAGACTAAAAATACACACACTCACAGAGACACTAATGCCCACATTCACACGCACACAGAGACACTAATACCCACACTTACAGACACACAGACAGACTAATGCACAGTCACAGACAAACAGAGACTAAAAATACACACTCACAGAGACACTAATGCCCACATTCACACGCACACAGAGACACTAATACCCACACTTACAGACACACAGACAGACTAATGCACAGTCACAGACAAACAGAGACTAAAAATACACACTCACAGAGACACTAATACACACATTCACACGCGCACAGAGACACTAATACACACAATTACAGACACACAGACTAATGAACACACTCACAGACACACAGAGATACTAACACACACACTTACAGACACACAGAGACACTAATACACACACTCACAGACACACATAGACACTAATACACACATTCACACGCACAGAGAGACACTAATACACACACTTACAGACACACAAACAGACTAATGCACACACTCACAGACAAACAGTGACTAAAATACACACACTCACAGAGGCACTAATACACACATTCACACGCGCACAGAGACACTAATACACACACTTACAGACACACAGACAGACTAATGCACACACTCACAGACAAACAGAGACTAAAATACACACACTCACAGAGACACTAATACACACATTCACACGCGCACAGAGACACTAATGCACACACTTACCGACTAATGCACACACTCACAGACACACGGAGCCTCTAATGCACACACTCACAGACACACAGATACTCTAATGCACACACAGACACACAGAGACATTAATACACACACCCACAGACACACGGATACACTAACACACATACTCACAGACACAAAGAGACTCTAACACATACACTCACAGACACACAGAGACACTAATGCACACACTCACAGACACACAGAAACACTAATACATACAGTCACAGACACACAGAGCCACTAATTCACACACTCACAGACACACAGAGACACTAATACACACTCACAGACACACAGAGATACTAACACACACACTTACAGACACGCAAACAGACTAATGCACACACAGACACACAGAGACACTGTCATGTGACAGAACCTTTAAGAAATGGGTGTTTATAAAAGGGTGTGTATGTAAATATCTGTAGTGAAGTGCCTTACAGAAATGAATGTTTATTACTGCAGTGATATCAGAGAGTTGGTGGAGGTGGGGTGTCTGTCAGCGTTTTACTTTTGTTTTTTTTAAATAAATTTAGCGTCCCCAATTATTTCTTCCAATTAAGGGGCAATTTAACGTGGCCAATCCACCTATCCTGCACATCTTTTGGAATGTTGGGGTGAAACTCACGCAGACACGGGGAGAATGTGCAAACTCCACACGGACAGTGACCCAGGGCCGGTGTTCGAACCCGGGTCCTCAGCGCCATAGGCAACAATACTAACCACTGTGCCACCGTGCTGCCCCTTACTTTCGTTTTAGGCTGTTTGCTGCAGGGTGTGTTTTAGATGTGTTTTCAGTGTTGGAGCTGCCAGGAATTGTACGTGTACTGTTGGTATCTCTGCCATGTTAACACTATCTCGTGATGATTTGGTGAATTCAGAATTATAAATGTTCTCAGTAGTGAATGTAAACCTAATGTGCTTCTGTTAAAAGGTCTTTCTAAAATCTTCTGGGTGTTAAAAGCACAGCTTCCGGATTCCTCAGTGTTGCATTCTTTGGGGGTTGAATGTGAATTAATGGTTGCTAAAATGTTCACTGTATGTTTTAAATAGGTTAACTTGATTTCATGGAATAAACATTGTTTTCGTTTAAACAATACTTTTCCATTACTGCTCTGGCACAACTGTAGAGTGGGCGGTATGCTTCCCAGTCCACAATCTATTAAAACTGTGGTTCAGGGGAACTCCATGAGACACTTTGGGGTTCTCTAAACCATGGTCCATCAAAACACTAATACACACACTCACAGACACACAGAGACACTAAAACACACACTCACAGACACAGAGACACTAATACACACTCGCAGACACACAGAAACATTAATACACACACTCACAGACGCACAGAGACACTAATACACACTCACAGACACTAAGAGACACTAATTAACACACTGACAGACACACAGAGACGCTAATACACACACTCAAATACATACTGAGACACTAATACACACTCACAGACTCACAGAGACACTAATTCACACACTCATAGCCACATAGACACTAATACACACACAGTCACACACTTACACTAATACGCACACTCTCGCAGACACAGGGTCACTAATACACACACTCACAGACACACAGATATACTACACACACACTCACAGCCACAGAGACACTAATACACACACAGTCACACACTAGGACAGTAATACACACACTCACAGACACACACAAACACTAATACACACTCTCTCACACACGCAGGGTTAATAATACACGCATTCATAGACACACAGACCCTAACACACACTCACAGACACATACAGACAACAATACACACACACACACACACACACACACAAACACAGACACATACACACACGGAAAATGAAATGCAAATCGCATATTGTCACAGGTAGGCTTCAAATGAAAAGTCCCTGGTCGCCACATTACGGCGCCTGTTCGTGGATGCTGTTACGGGAATTGAACCGTGCTGGTGGCCTGCCTTGGTCTGCTTTCAAAGCCAGCGATTTAGCACAGTACTAAACCAGCCCCTAGTATACAGTTACACACAGAATCTATATGCACACTCGCAGACACACGGAGACTCTAAAGCACTCACTCACACACATACAGACTCTAATACACACAGTCACAAACATAGAAACACTAAGAAACACACCCGCCCTCACAGGTAGACAGTAATACACGCACACACACATACTCTAATACACACAGTCACAGATATAGAGACAATAATAAACACACCCGCACACGCAGATAGACAGTAATACACACAAAGAGACACCTGTGCACACACTCACACACATATGCAGTAAAACACACACTCGTAGACAAACAGAGACACTAATACACACACTCACAGACACAGCGACACTAATGCACACACTCACACACATAGACAATACTACACACACTCACAGACAAACAAAGACACGAATACACACACTCACACACAGAGACACTAATACACACACTCACAGACACATACAGTCACTAATACACACACTCACAGAGATACAGATACTAATACACACTCACACACAAAGGCACTAATGCACACACTCACAGACACACAGTCACCAATACACACTCACAGACATACATATACACTAATACACACACACACACAGGCAGTAACACACACACTGACAGGCACACACATTGACAGTAATACACACACTCACAGTCACACACAGTCACCAATACACACTCACAGACATACATATACACTAAGACATGCACTCACACACAGAGACAGTAACACACACAGAGACATTAACACACACAGAGACACACCGAGAGAGTAATACACACACTCATAGACACAGACACGAATGCACATACTAACAGACACACAGACACACTAATATAGACAGAGACACTAACACACATACTCACAGACACACGGAGACTCGAATACACACATTCACACACACAGACACGAATGCACATACTCACAAACACGCAGAAAGACTAATGCACACACTCACAGACACACGGAGACTCTAATGCACACACTCACAGACACACGGAGACTCTAATGCACACACTCGCATACACACAGATACAGTCATGTGAGAGAACATTTAAGAAATTATTGTTTATAAATGGGTGTGTATATTAATATCTGTAGAGAAGTGCCTTACAGAAATGAATGTTTATTACTGCAGTGATGTCAGAGCTGGGCTGTCTGTCAGCGTTTTAGTTTCGTTTTAGGCTGTTTGCTGCAGGGTGAGTTTTAGATTTGTTTTCAGTGTTGGAGCTGAAGCCAGACAGAGCAGGTGTACTGTTGTTCTCTCTGCCATGAAAAAAACCATCTCTTGATTATTTGGTGAATTCAGAATTATAAATGTTCTCAGTAGTGAATGTAAAGCGATTGTGTTTCTGTTAAAGGGTGTTTCTAACGTCTTCTGGGTGTTAAAAGGACAGCTTCCGGATACACAGACACAAAGAGACACTAATACACACAGTCACACAGATACACTAATTCACACACAGACACAAAGAGACACTAATACACACTGAAAGACACACAGAGACACTAATACATACACTCACAGACACACAGAGGCACTAACACAATCTCACAGACACACAGAGACATTAATACACACACAGTCACACACTGAGACAGTAGTACACACACTCACAGCCACACACATACACTAATAAATACACTCTCTCACACACATGGTCATTAATACACACATTCATAGACACACAAACCCTAATACACACTCACAGACACCGACAGACAATAATACATACACACACGCAAACACTAATACACACTCACAGACATATACACACACACGAAAAATGAAATGCAAATCGCTTATTGACACAGGTAGGCTTCAAATGAAAAGTCCCTAGTCTCCACATTCTGGCGCCTGTTCGTGGATGCTGTTACGGGAATTGACCCATGCTGCTGGCCTGCCTTGGTCTGCTTTCAATGCCGCCGATTTAGCCCAGTGCTAAACAAGCCCCAAATACACAGTCACACACAGAGGCTATAATATGCACACTCACAGACACACGGAGACTCTAAAGGACTCACTCACACACATACAGACTCTAATACACACAGTCACAGACATAGAAACACACCCGCACACACAGGTAGACATTAATACACACACGGAGACACTTGTGCACACACTCTCACACATATGCAGTAAAACACACACTCACAGACAAACATAGACACTAAAACACACACTCACACACAGCGACACTAATACACACACTCAGACACTTAGATTGTATCACGCACACTCACACTCACGCACAGCGACACTAATACACACACTCAGACACTTAGATTTTACCACACACACTCACACACAGAGACACTAATACAAACGCTCACAGACACACAGACATACTAATTATACTAATACACACATTCACAGACACACAGACATACTAATTATACTAATACACACACTCACAGGCACACATATATACCAATACACACACTCACAGACACACATATACACTAATACACACACTCACAGGCACAAAGAGACACTAATACACACACACACAGGCACACAGAGACACTAATGCACACACTCACAGACGCACAGAGACACTGATACACACACTCACAGGCACACAGATACGCTAATACACACACTGACAGATACACAGATACACTGACACACACTCAAAGACACACAGACACTAATGCACACTCACATACAAAGAAACGAATACACACACTCGGGCACTGAGATTGTACCACACACAGTCACACACAGAGACAATAATACAAACACTCACAGGCACACAGATATACTAATACAAACACTCACAGACACACGGATACACTAATATACACACTGACACAGATACAGAGACAGCAATACACACACTCACACACACAGAAACACTAATACACACACTCACACACAGAGATACTAATACACACACTCATAGACACGCGTTGGAATCAATACACACACTCACACACAGATACACTAATACACTCACTCACATGCACACAGATACACTAACACACACTCACAGACACTCAGAGACACTAATACACACACTCACAGGCATACAGGGATACAAATACACACTCACAGACACACAGAGACACTAATACACACACTAACAGATACGCAGAGACACTAATACACACACTCACAGACACACAGATACACTAATACACACACTCACAGGCACAAAGTGACACTAATACACAAACTCACAGGCACACAGAGACAATAATACACACACTCACATACACACAGATACACTAACACACACTCACAGACACTCAGAGACACTAATACACACACTCACAGACACACAGAGACACTAATACACACACTCACAGGCACACAGGGACACAAATACACACACTCACAGACACACAGAGACACTAATACACACACTCACAGGCACACAGAGACACTAATACACACACTGAAAGATACGCAGAGACACTAATACACACACTCACAGACACACAGATACACTAATACACACACTCACAGGCACAAAATGACACTAATACACAAACGCACAGGTACACAGAGACAATAATACACACACTCACAGACGCACAGAGACACTAATACACACACTGACAGATACACAGAGATATTGACACACACTCAAAGACATACAGACACTAATACACACTCACAGGCAGACATATACACTAATACACACAGACTGTAACACACACACTGTCAGACATACACAGAGACAGTAATACTCACACTCATAGACACACACAGAGAAAGTAATAAACACACATATAGGCACACACAGAGACAGCAATACACACACTCGCAGTCACACACAGTCACCAATACACACTCACAGGCAGACATATACACTAATACAAACACTCACATACAGAAACAGTAATACACACACTCACAGCCACACACAGACAGTAATACACACACTCACAGACACACAGACACAGTAATACACACACTCATAGACACACACAGACACAGTAATACACACACTCATAGACACAGACACGAATGCACATACTCACATACACTATGGGGATGTGGTACATTGTGTACTGTCAGTGGTGTGTGGTGAGCTGGGTGCCTGATGGTGGTGTGGTACATTGTGTACTGTCAGTGGTGTGTGGTGAGCTGGGTGCCTGATGGTGGTGTGGTACATTGTGTACAATCTGTGGTGTGTGGTGTGCTGGGTGCCTGATGCGGTTGTGGCACATTGTGTACTGTCAGTGGTGTGTGGTGTGCTGTGTGCCTGATGGGAGTGTGGTACATTGTTTACTGACAGTGGTGGGTGGTGTGCTATGTGCCTGATCGGTCTGTGATACAATGTGTACTGTCAGTTGTGTGTGGAGCTCAGTGTCCCAGATGGGGGTGTGGTACATGGTGTACATTCAGTGGTGTGTGCTGCTGGGTGTCTGATGGGGTGTGGTGCATTGTGTACTGTCAGTGGTGTGTGGTGTGCTGGCTTCCTGATGGGGGTGTGGCATATTTTGTACTGTCAGCGGTGTGTGGTTTGCTGGATGAGTGATGTGGCTCTTATATATTGTGTACATTCAGTGGGGTGTGGTTTGCTTGATGTCTGCTGGAGCTGTGGTACATTGTGTACTGTCAGTGGTGTGTGGTGTGCTGGCTTCCTGATGGGGGTGTGGCATATTTTGTACTGTCAGCGGTGTGTGGTTTGCTGGATGAGTGATGTGGCTCTTATATATTGTGTACATTCAGTGGGGTGTGGTTTGCTTGATGTCTGCTGGAGCTGTGGTACATTGTGTACTGTCAGTGGTGTGTGATATGATTGGTGCCTGGTGGGGCTGTGATACGTTGTGTACAGTCAGTGGCGTGTGGTTTGCTGGATGTCAGATGGGGCTGTGGTATATTGTGTACTGTCAGTGGTATGTTGTGTGCTGGGTGCCTGATGGAGGTGCGGTACACTGCGCCTGTCAGTGTTGTGTGGTTTACTGGGTGCAGGATGGGGCAGTTGTTCATTGTGTACTGTCAGAGGTGTGTGGTGTGCTGGGTGACTGATGGGGACAGGTATATAGTGTACTGTCTGCGGTGTGTTGTGCGCTGCGTGCCTGAAGAGACTCTTGTGAATTGTGTACTGTCAGTGGTGTGTGGTGTGCTGGGTGCCTGATGGGTCTGTGGTACATTGTGTACTGTCAGTGGTGTGTGATGTAATGGGTGTCTGATAGTGCTGTGATGCATTGTGTGCAGTCAGTGGCGTCTGGTTTGCTGGGTGTCAGATGATGCTGTGGTACATTGTGTACTGTCAGTGGTGTGTGATGTGCTGCGTGCTGATGGAGGCGTGGTATATTGTGCACTGTCAGTGGTGTGTGGTTTGCTGCGTGCCTGATGGCGCTGTGGTACATTGTGGACTGTCAGTGTTGTGTAGTGTACTGGGTGCTTGATGGGGCTGTGGAACATCGTGTACTGTCAGTGGTGTGTGGTGTGCTGGGTGCCTGATGGGGGTGTGGTACATTGTGTACTGTCAGAGGTGTGTGGAGTTCAGGGTCCCAAATGAGGGTGTGGTACATTCTGCGCTGTCAGTGGTGTGTGGTACTGGGTGCATGATGGGGATGTGGTATATTTTGTACTGACAGTGGTGTGTGGTTTGCTGGATGTCTGATGCAGCTGTGGTACATTGGGTACTGTCAGTGGTGTGTGATGTGATTGGTGCCTGATGGAGCTGTGATACTTTGTGTACAGTCAGTGGCGTGTGGTTTTCTGGATGTCAGATTGGGCTGTGGTATACTGTGTACTGTCAGTGGTATGTGGTGTGCTGGGTGCCTGATGGGGCTGTGGTGCACTATGCCCTGTCAGAGGTGTGTGGTTTCCTGGCTGACTGATGGGGTCAGGTAAATTTTGTACTGTCTGCGGTGTGTGGTGTGCTGCTTGCCTGAGGTTGCTGTGGTACATTGTGTATTGTCAGTGGTGCATGGTGTGCTGGGAGCTGATGGAGGTGTGGTATCTTGTACACTCTCAGTGGTGTGTGGTGTGCTGCGTGCCTGATGGCGCTGTGGTCCCTTGTGGACTGGCAGTGGTGTGTGGTGTGCTATGTGCCTGATGGCGCTGTGGAACATTGTGTGCTGTCAGTGTTGTGTGGTGTGCCGGGTGTCTGATGGGGCTGCGATACATTGTGTACTCTCAGTGCTGTGAGGTGTGCTGGGCGCCTGATGGGCATCTGGTGAATTGTGTACTGATAGTGGTGTTGTGGTGTGCTGTGTGTCTGATGTCGCTGTGGTACATTGTGTAATGTCAGTAGTGTGTGGTTTGCTGCGTGCCTGATGGGGGAGTTGTACATTGAGTACTGGCAGTAGTGTGTGGTGTGCTGGGTGCCTGATGGGTTTGTGATACATGGTGAACTGTCATTGGTGTGTGATGTGCTGGCTGCCTGATGGAGTGTGGTACATTGAGTACTGGCAGTAGTGTGTGGTGTGCTGGGTGCCTGATGGGTTTGTGATACATGGTGAACTGTCATTGGTGTGTGATGTGCTGGGTGCCTGATGGGTCTGTGGTACATTGTGTACTGTCAGTGGTGTGTGACGTAATGGGTGTCTGATAGGGCTGTGATGCATTGTGTGCAGTCAGTGGCGTCTGGTTTGCTGGGTGTCAGATGATGCTGTGGTACATTGTGTACTGTCAGTGGTGTGTGATGTGCTGGGTGCTGATGGAGGCGTGGTATATTGTGCACTGTCAGTGGTGTGTGGTTTGCTGCACGCCTGATGGCGCTGTGGTACATTGTGGACTGTCAGTGTTGTGTAGTGTACTGGGTGCTTGATGGGGCTGTGGAACATCGTGTACTGTCAGTGGTGTGTGGTGTGCTGGGTGCCTGATGGGGGTGTGGTACATTGTGTACTGTCAGAGGTGTGTGGAGTTCAGGGTCCCAAATGAGGGTGTGGTACATTCTGCGCTGTCAGTGGTGTGTGGTACTGGGTGCATGATGGGGATGTGGTATATTTTGTACTGTCAGTGGTGTGTGGTTTGCTGGATGTCTGATGGAGTGTGGTACATTGAGTACTGGCAGTAGTGTGTGGTGTGCTGGGTGCCTGATGGGGTTGTGGTACATTGTGCGCTGTCAGCGGTGTGTGGTGTTCTGTGTACCTGATGGGGGTGTTGTACTTTGTCTACTGTCATTGGTGTGTGATGTGCTGGGTGCCTGATGGGGCTGCGGTACATTGTGTACTGTCAGTGGTGTGTGGTGTGCTGGGTGTCTGATGGATTTGTGATACATGGTGAACTGTCATTGGTGTGTGATGTGCTGAGTGCCTGATGGGGCTGTTGTACATTGTGTACTGTCAGTGGTGTGTGGTGTTCTGGGTGCCTTATGGGGTTGTGGTACATTGTGTACTGTCAGCGGTGTGTGGTGTTCTGCGTGCCTGATGGGGGTGTGGTAAATTGTGCAGGGTCAGTGCTGTGTGGTGTTCTGTGTACCTGATGGGGGTGTTGTACTGTGTCTACTGTCATTGGTGTGTGATGTGCTGGGTGCCTGATGGGGCTGCGGTACATTGTGTACTGTCAGTGGGGTGTGGTGTGCTGGGTGCCTGATGGGGCTGTGATACATTATGTACTGTCAGTGGTGTGTGGATTTCTGGATGCCTGATGGGCTTGTGGTAATTTGTGTACTGTCAGTGGGGTGTGGTGTGCTGGGTGCCTGATGGGGCTGTGGTACATTGTGTACTGTCAGTGGTGTGTGGTGCTCGGTGTCTGATGGGGGTGTTGTACATTGTGTACTGTCAGTTGTGTGTGGTGTGCTGGCATCCTGGTGGGCCTGTGGTATATTTTGCACGGTCAGTGATTTGAGGTTTGCTGGGTTCCTGATGGGGCTGTGGTACATTTTGTACTGTCAATGGTGTGTGCTGTGCTGGGTGACTGATGGGGCAGTGGCACGTTGTGTACTGTCAGTGGTATGTGGTGTGCTGGGTGCCTGATGGGGATGTGGTGCACTGTGCCCTGTCAGCGGTGTGTCGTGCGATGGGTGAGTGGTGGGGCTGTGGTACAATGTGTACTGTCAGTGATGTGTGGTGTGCTGGCTACCTGATGGGGTTGTGTTACCTTGTGTACGGTCAGTGTTGTGTGGTGTGCTGGGTGCCTGAATGGCCTCTGGTGAATTGTGCACTGTCAGTGGTGTGTGGTGTTTTGGGTGTCTGATGTTGCTGTGATACATTGTGTACTGTCTGTGTAGTGTGGTAGGCAGGATTCATGGTGGGAGTGTGGTACATTGTGTACTGTCAGTCGTGTGTGGTTTCCTGGGTGCCTGATGGGGGAGTTGTACGTTGAGTACTGACAGTAGTGTGTGGTGTGCTGGGTGCCTGATGGGGCTGTGGCACATTGTGTACTGTCAGTAGTGTGTGGTGTGCTGGGTGCCTGATGGGGCTGTGATACATTGTGGAATGTCAGTGGTGTGTGGAGTTCTGGGTGCAATATGGGGGTGTGGTACACTGTGCCCTGTTAGCGGTGTGTGGTGTCCTGTGTACCTGATATGGGTGTGATACTTTGTCTACTGTCAGTGGTGTGAGGTTTGCTGGGTGCCTGATGAGTGCGCGTGGTACATTGTGTACTGTCAGTGGTGTGTGGTGTCCTGGGAGCCAAATGGGGATTTGGTACATTGAGTCCTGTCAGTGGTGTTTTGTGTTCTGGGTGCCTGATGGGGCTGTGGTACATTGTGTACAGTCAGTGGTGTGTGGTGTGCTTGATGCCTGATGGGTCAGTGGTACATTGTATACTGGCAGTGTGTGTGGTGTGCTGGATGTCTCATGGGGATGATCGACATTGTGTACTGTCAGTGGTGTGTGCTGTACTGGGTTCCAGATGAGACTGTGGTACATTGTGTACTGTCAGTGGTGTGTGCTGTGCTTGATGCCTGATGGGTATAGAACAGTACAGCACAGAACAGGCCCTTCGGCCCTCAATGTTGTGCCGAGCCATGATCACCCTACTCAAACCCACGTATCCACCCTATACCCGTAACCCAACAACCCCCCCCCCCCCCCATAACCTTACTTTTATTAGGACACTACGGGCAATTTAGCATGGCCAATCCACCTAACCCGCACATCTTTGGACTGTGGGAGGAAACCGGAGCACCCGGAGGAAACCCACGCACACAGGGGGAGGACGTGCAGACTCCGCACAGACAGTGACCCAGCCGGGAATCGAACCTGGGACCCTGGAGCTGTGAAGCATTTATGCTAACCACCATGCTACCCTGCTGCCCCTCAGCAGGGTATGTGGTACATTGTATACTGACAGTGTGTGTGGTGTGCTGGATGTCTGATGGGGATTATCGACATTGTGTACTGTCAGTGGTGTGTGCTGTGCTGGGTATCTGATGAGGGTGTGGGACATTGTGTACTGTCAGTGGTGTGTGGTGTACTGGGTGCCTGATGAGACTGTGGTACATTGTGTACTGTCAGTGGTTTCTGGTGTCCCTTGTGCCTGATGACGCTGTGGTACATTTTGAACTGCCTTGGTGTGTCGTGTGCTGTGTGCCTGATGGGGCTGGGGTACATTGTGCACTGTCACTGGTGTGTGGTGTGCTGGGTGCCTGATGGGGCTGTGGTACATTGTGTACCGTGTCTGGTGTGTGGTGTGCTGGATGTCTGATGGGTCCATGATACATTGTGTCCTGTCAGTGGACTGCTGTGTGCCTGATGGGGCTGTGTTGCATTGTGTACTGTCAGTGTTGTGTGGAGTCCTGGGTGGCTGATGGGATCAGCTACATTGTGTCCTGTCAGTGGTGTGTAGTGTGCTGGGTGTCTGATCAGGCCATTGTACATTGTGGACTATGTGGTGTGTGGTGTTCTGGGTGCCTGATGGGGCTGTGATCCCTTGTGTACTGTCAGTGGTGTGTGGTGCTCGGTGTCTGATGGGGGTGTTGTACATTGTGTACAGTCAGTGATGTGTGGTGTGCTGGGTGCCTGATGGGGCTGTGATACTTTGTGAAATGTCAGTGGTGTGTGGAGTTCTGGGTGCAATATGGGGGTGTGGTACACTGTGACCTGTTAGCGGAGTGTGGTGTCCTGTGTAGCTGATATGGGTCTGATACTTTGTCTACTGTCAGTGGTGTGTGGTGAGCTGGGTGCCTGATGAGTGTGCGTGGTACATTGCGTACTGTCAGTGGTGTCTACATTGTGAACTGAAAGCGGTGTGTGGTGTCTTGCGTGTCTGATGGGATTACGGTTCATTGTGTACTGTCAGTGGTGTGCTGGGTGCCTGACTGGGGAGTGGGATATTGTGTCTTGTCAGTGGTGTTGTGTTCTGGGTGCCTGATGGGGCTGTGGTACATTGTTTACTATCAGTGGTGTGTGGTGTACTGGATGTCTGATGGGGACGATCGACATAGTGTACTGTCAGTTGTGTGTGGTGTGATGGATGCCTGATGGGAGTCTGGTACATTATGACTTTCTGACCAAGAGACCACAGTCAGTAAGAATGAACACCAACACCTCCTCCACAATAGTCCTCAATACCGGGTACCCGCAAGGCTGCGTACTTAGCCCCCTACTCTACTCCTTGGACACACACGACTGCGTGGCAAAACTTGGTTCCAACTCCATCTACAAGTTTGCTGACGATACGACCATAGTGGGCCGGATCTCGAATAAAGACGAGTCCGAATACAGGAGGGAGATAGTGAACCTAGTGGAGTGGTGTAGCGACAACAATCTCTCCCTTAATGCCAGCAAAACTAAAGAGCTGGTCATCGACTTCAGGAAGAGATCCAGCAGAGGGCAGCAGAGCAGAGCTACTGATCAGCTGTTCTGGGGGAATTTGCATACGTGCAGTGCGGTCAGCCTAAGTTGAAGGTGAATCTGCGAAGTAGACCCGAGGAGTTTGAGTGAAGGCAATCATCCAGCAGAGGGCAGCAGAGCAGAGCTACTGATCAGCTGTTCTGGGGGAATTTGCATACGTGCAGTGCGGTCAGCCTAAGTTGAAGGTGGTTTGTGGAGAGGCTGTTGGCAAGCGACAGTTAAACCCGAAACACTTCGTGAGTGTTTCCCACCCTACCTCCTCCTCTAACCAACCCCCCCACCCCACGGTGGTTGGGAAGCGGGAGCAGGGGCCTGTCGTGAAGGTGAGTGAGTGCCTTTAAATTTGCTTACATTTCAGCGGGAGCAGGGTTTGAGGTAATATCAGGTAAGCTCTTCTTTCTTTTTCTTTTTCTTGTTTTTTTTTAAATCTAGAGGTGATGTCAGGGAAGGCAGTACAATGCTCCTCCTGCAGAATGTTTGAGGTGAGGGATGCCGTCAGTGTCCCTGCTGATTTCATCTGTGGGAAGTGCACCCAACTCCAGCTCCTCAAAAACCGTGTTAGGGACCTGGAGCTTGAGCTGGATGAACTTCGGATCATTCGGGAGGCAGAGGGGGTAATAGATAGGAGCTTCAGGGAAGTAGTTACACCAAAGACTGGAGATAGGTGGGTAACTGTAAGAGGGACTGGGAAGAAGCAGTCAGTGCAGGGACCCCCTGCGGTCGTTCCCCTGAGTAACAAGTATACCGTTTTGGATACTTGTGGGGGGGACGACTTACCAGGGGTAAGCCATGGGGTACGGGCCTCTGGCACGGAGTCTGTCCCTGTTGCTCAGAAGGGAAGGGGGGAAAGGAGTAGAACATTAGTAATTGGGGACTCAATAGTCAGGGGCACAGATAGGAGATTTTGTGGGAGCGAGAGAGACTCACGTTTGGTATGTTGCCTCCCAGGTGCAAGGGTACGTGATGTCTCGGATCGTGTTTTCCGGGTCCTTAAGGGGGAGGGGGAGCAGCCCCAAGTCGTAGTCCACATTGGCACTAACGACATAGGTAGGAAAGGGGACAAGGATGTCAGGCAGGCCTTTAGGGAGCTAGGATGGAAGCTCAGAGCGAGAACAAACAGAGTTGTTATCTCTGGGTTGTTGCCCGTGCCACGTGATAGTGAGATGAGGAATAGGGAGAGAGAGCAATTAAACACGTGGCTACAGGGATGGTGCAGGCGGGAGGGATTCAGATTTCTGGATAACTGGGGCTCTTTCTGGGGAAGGTGGGACCTCTATAGACAGGATGGTCTACATCTGAACCTGAGGGGCACCAATATCCTGGGGGGGAGATTTGTTAGTGCTCTTTGGGGGGGTTTAAACTAATTCAACAGGGGCATGGGAACCTGGATTGTAGTTTTGGGGTACGGGAGATTGAGAGTATAGAGGTTAGGAGCACAGATTTGACTTCGCAGGAGGGTGCCAGTGTTCAGGTAGGTGGTTTGAAGTGTGTCTACTTCAATGCCAGGAGTATACGAAATAAGGTTGGGGAACTGGCAGCATGGGTTGGTACCTGGGACTTCGATGTTGTGGCCATTTCAGAGACATGGATAGAGCAGGGACAGGAATGGTTGTTGCAGGTTCCGGGGTATAGGTGTTTTAGTAAGCTCAGAGAAGGGGGCAAAAGAGGGGGAGGTGTGGCGCTGCTAGTCAAGGACAGTATTACGGTGGCGGAAAGGATGCTAGATGGGGACTCTTCTTCCGAGGTAGTATGGGCTGAGGTTAGAAACAGGAAAGGAGAGGTCACCCTGTTGGGAGTTTTCTATAGGCCACCTAATAGTTCTAGGGATGTAGAGGAAAGGATGGCGAAGATGATTCTGGAAAAGAGCGAAAGTAACAGGGTAGTTGTTATGGGAGACTTTAACTTTCCAAATATTGACTGGAAAAGATATAGTTCGAGTACATTAGATGGGTCATTCTTTGTACAATGTGTGCAGGAGGGTTTCCTGACACAATATGTTGACAGGCCAACAAGAGGCGAGGCCACATTGGATTTGGTTTTGGGTAATGAACCAGGCCAGGTGTTAGATCTGGAGGTAGGTGAGCACTTTGGAAACAGTGACCACAATTCGGTGACCTTTACGTTAGTGATGGAAAGGGATAAGTATACCCCGCAGGGCAAGAGTTATAGCTGGGGGAAGGGCAATTATGATGCCATTAGACATGACTTAGGATGTGTTGGTTGGAGAAGTAGGCTGCAAGGGTTGGGCACACTGGATATGTGGAGCTTGTTCAAGGAACAGCTATTGCATGTTCTTGATAAGTACGTACCAGTCAGGCAGGGAGGAAGGGGTCGAGCGAGGGAACCGTGGTTTACCAAAGAAGTGGAATCTCTTGTTAAGAGGAAGAAGGATGCCTATGTGAAGATGAGGCATGAAGTTTCAGTTGGGGCGCTTGATAGTTACAAGGAAGCGAGGAAGGATCTAAAGAGAGAGCTGAGACGAGCAAGGAGGGGACATGAGAAGTCTTTGGCAGGTAGGATCAAGGAAAACCCAAAAGCTTTCTATAGGTATGTCAGGAATAAAAGAATGACTAGGGTAAGAGTAGGGCCAGTCAAGGACAGTGGTGGGAAGTTGTGTGTGGAGGCTGAGGAGATAAGCGAGATACTAAATGAATACTTTTCGTCAGTATTCACTCAAGAAAAAGATAATATAGTGGAGGAGAATGCTGAGACCCAGGCTATTAGAATAGATGGCATTGAGGTGCGTAGAGAAGAAGTGTTGGCAATTCTGGACAAGGTGAAAATAGATAAGTCCCCGGGGCCGGATGGGATTTATCCTAGGATTCTCTGGGAAGCCAGGGAAGAGATTGCTGAGCCTTTGGCTTTGATTTTTAGGTCATCATTGGCTACAGGAATAGTGCCAGAGGACTGGAGGATAGCAAATGTGGTCCCTTTGTTCAAGAAGGGGAGTAGAGATAACCCCGGTAACTATAGGCCGGTGAGCCTAACGTCTGTGGTGGGTAAAGTCTTGGGGAGGATTATAAAAGATACGATTTATAATCATCTAGATAGGAATAATATGATTAGGGACAGTCAGCATGGTTTTGTGAAGGGTAGGTCATGCCTCACAAACCTTATCGAGTTCTTTGAGAAGGTGACTGAACAGGTAGACGAGGGTAGAGCAGTTGATGTGGTGTATATGGATTTCAGTAAAGCGTTTGATAAGGTTCCCCACGGTCGGCTATTGCAGAAAATACGAAGGCTGGGGATTGAGGGTGATTTAGAGATGTGGATCAGAAATTGGCTAGTTGAAAGAAGACAGAGAGTGGTAGTTGATGGGAAATGTTCAGAATGGAGTTCAGTTACGAGTGGCGTACCACAAGGATCTGTTCTGGGGCCGTTGCTGTTTGTCATTTTTATAAATGACCTAGAGGAGGGCGCAGAAGGATGGGTGAGTAAATTTGCAGACGACACTAAAGTCGGTGGAGTTGTAGACAGTGTGGAAGGATGTTGCAGGTTACAGAGGGACATAGATAAGCTGCAGAGCTGGGCTGAGAGGTGGCAAATTGAGTTTAATGTGGAGAAGTGTGAGGTGATTCACTTTGGAAAGAATAACAGAAATGTGGAATATTTGGCTAATGGTAAAATTCTTGGCAGTGTGGATGAGCAGAGGGATCTCGGTGTCCATGTACATAGATCCCTGAAAGTTGCCACCCAGGTTGATAGGGTTGTGAAGAAGGCCTATGGTGTGTTGGCCTTTATTGGTAGAGGGATTGAGTTCCGGAGCCATGAAGTCATGTTGCAGTTGTACAAAACTCTAGTACGGCCGCATTTGGAGTATTGCGTACAGTTCTGGTCGCCTCATTATAGGAAGGACGTGGAAGCTTTGGAACGGGTGCAGAGGAGATTTACCAGGATGTTGCCTGGTATGGAGGGAAAATCTTATGAGGAAAGGCTGATGGACTTGAGGTTGTTTTCGTTAGAGAGAAGAAGGTTAAGAGGTGACTTAATAGAGGCATACAAAATGATCAGAGGGTTAGATAGGGTGGACAGCGAGAGCCTTCTCCCGCGGATGGAGGTGGCTAGCACGAGGGGACATAGCCTTAAATTGAGGGGTAATAGATATAGGACAGAGGTCAGAGGTGGGTTTTTTACGCAAAGAGTGGTGAGGCCGTGGAATGCCCTACCTGCAACAGTAGTGAACTCGCCAACATTGAGGGCATTTAAAAATTTATTGGATAAGCATATGGATGATAAGGGCATAGTGTAGGTTACATGGCCTTTAGATTTTTTTTCCATGTCGGTGCAACATCGAGGGCCGAAGGGCCTGTACTGCGCTGTATCGTTCTATGTTCTATGTTCTAAGCAAAGTACTGTACACACCCCTGTCAGCATCAACGGAGCCGAGGTAGAGATGGTGAGCAGTTTCAAATCCTAGGGGTGCACATCACCAAAAATCTATCCTGGTCCACTCATGTCGATGCTATCACCAATAAAGCACAACAGCGCCTTTGCTTCCTCAGGAAACTATGTAAATTCGGCATGTCCACATTAACCCTTACCAACTTTTACAGATGCACTATAGAGAGCATCCTATCGGGCTGCATCACAGCCTGGTATGGCAACTGCTCGGCCCAGGACCGCAAGGAACTTCAGAGAGTCGTGAATACCGTCCAGTCCATCACACGAACCTGCCTCCCATCCATTGATTCCACCTCCACCTCCCGCTGCCGGGGGAAAGCAGGCAGCATAATCAAGGATCCCTCCCACCCGGCTTACTCACTTTTCCAACTTCTTCCATCGGACAGGAGATTCAGAAGTCTGAGAACACGGACGAAAAGACTCAAAAACAGCTTCTTCCCCACTTTCACCAGACTCCTAAATGACCCTCTTATGGACTGACCTCATTAACACTACACCCATGTCTGCTTCATCCGATGCCAATGCTTATGTAGTACATTGTATATATTGTGTTGCCCTATTATGTATTCTCATGTATTTTCTTGAATTCTGTTTAATTCCCTTTCTTCCCATGTACTGAATGATCTGTTGAGCTGCTTGCAGAAAAATACATTTCACTGTACCTCGGTACACGTGACAATAAACAAATCCAATCCATGTGTTAGCCATATAAGATGCTGTGGTATGAAGAGGCAAACATCCTGCTCATTTTTCACCAACACACTTTTATTTTTTTTCCAACTGACTCTGCACAGAACTCCACACATCACCCGATCCTGAGGCCAACCGAAGCCCCTTTACATATCAGGGTCAATCATTGAACACAACATAAATGAGACTACTAATTGCAATTAATCTTAACCCATTACTTAACATTGTATCCTGTCAGTGGTGTACAGTGTGCTGGATTCCTGATGGGGGGGGTGGTACATTGTGTACTGTCAGTGCTGTGTGGTGCCCTGGGAGCCTGATGGGGCTGTGGGACATTGTGTGCTGTCAGTGGTCTGTGGTGTGTGCGTGTCTGATAGTGGTGTGGTACATTGTGAATTGTAAGTGGTGTGTGGTGTGCTGGATGACTGATGGGGGTGTGGGACATTTTGTCCTGTCAGTGCAGTGGTGTTCTGGGTGCCTGATAGGGCTGTGGTACATTGTGTACTGTCAGTGGTGTGTGGTGTTCTGGGTGCCTGATGGGGGTGTGGTACAATGTGTATTGCCAGGGTGTGTGGTGTGCTGGGTGTGTAATGGTGCTGTGGTACTTTCTGTACTGTCAGTGGTCTGTGGTGTGTGCGTGCCTGATGGGGGTGTGGTGCATTGTCTACTGTGAGTTCTGCGTGGTTTCCTGGGTGCCTGATGGGGGTTTGGTGCATTGCGTAGTGTTAGTGGTTTGTGGTGTCCTGTGTCTGATCGTGGTGGGGTACATTGTGTACATTGTGGTGTGATGTGTCGTGAGTGACTGATGGTGGTCAGGTACATTGTGTACTTTATGTGGTGTACTGGGTGTCTGATGGGGTTGTGGTACATTGTGTGCTTTCAGTGCTCTGTGGTTTGGTGTGTGTCTGATGGGGGTATGGTTCATGTTGTACTGTCAGTGGTGTGTGGTGTGCTGTGTGCCTGATGGGTCTGTGGTACATTGTGTACTGTCAGTGGTGTGTGGTGTTCTGTGTGCCTGATGGGTCTGTGGTACATTGTGTACTGTCAGTGGTGTGTGGTGTTTTGGGTGCCTGATGGGGCTGTGGTACATTGTGTACTGTCAGTGGTGTGTGGTGTTCTGGGTGACTGATGGGGCTGTGGTACATTGTGTACTGTCAGTGGTGTGTGGTGTACTGGTGCCTGATGGGGGTGTGTTACTTTGTGTGCTGCCAGTGGTGTGTGGTGTGCTGGGTGCCTGATGGGAGCCTGGTACATTGTGTGTTAAATGTATTAAATGCTTTCGTGTGAACTGGCAAAAGTTCTGCTCATTTTACACCAACACACTTTTATTTGTTCCAACTGACTCTGCGCAGAACTCCACACATCACCCGGTCCAGTGCCCACCTGAAGCCCATTTACATTTCAGTTTCAATCATTGAACACTTAACATAAATGAGACAAAAAATTGCAATGTCTCTTAACCCATTACTTAACATTGATCCTGTCAGTGGTGTACAGTGTGCTGGATTCCTAATGGGGTTGTGGTATATTGTGTGCTGTCAGTGGTGTGTGGTGTTCTGTGTGCCTGATGGGGCTGTGGTACGTTGTGTACTGTCAGTGTTGTGTGGTGTGCTCGGTGCCTGATTGGGGTGTGGTATATTGTGTACAGTCAGTGTAGTGTGGTGTGCTCGGTGCCTGATGGCGCTGTGGTATATTGTGTACTGTCAGAGGTGTGTGGTGTGCTGGGTTTCTGATGGGGGTGTGGAACATTGTGTACTGTCAGTGGTGTGTGGTGTGCTGGGTGCTGATGGGGGTGTGATAAATTTTGGCATATCAGTGTTGAATGATGTGCTGGGTGCCTGATGGAGGTGTGGTACATTGGGTACTGTCAGTGGTTTGTGGTGTGCTCGGTGCCTGATGGGGCTGTGGTACATTGTGTACTGTCAGTAGTGTGTGGTGTGCTCGGTGCCTGATGGGGGTGTGAAAAATTTTGGAATATCAGTGTTGAGTGATGTGCTGAGTGCCTGATGGGTGTGTGGTATATTGTGTACTGTCAGAGGTGTGTGGTGTGCGGGGTTTCTGATGGGGGTGTGGAATATTGTTTCCTGTCAGTAGTGTGCGTTGTGCAGGTTGCCAAATGAGGCTGTGGTACATTATGTACTGTCAGTGGTGTGTGGCTGTGCTTGTTGCCTGATGGGGATGTGGTACAGTGTGTACTGTCAGTGGTGAGTTGTGTGCTGGGTGCTGATGGGGGTGTGGTAAGTTTTGTAATGTTATTGGTGTGTGATGAGCTGGGTGCCTGATGGGGCTGTGGGACATTGTGTACTGTCATTGGTATAGAAAATAGAACATAGAACTTTACAGCGCAGTACAGGCACTTCGGCCCTCGATTTTGCGCCGTCCTGTGAAACTTCTATAAAGACCATCTACTCTATTCCCTTATCGTCCATATGCCTATTCAATGACCATTGAATGCGTTTAGCGTTGGCGAGTCCACTACTGTTGGATTTTGGCGGGACCTGGGACACATCAGCTGGTGAGTAGATTTGTAAATGTCATTGCAGGAGCAGCGCTCAGCCATTGGATACCGGCAGGTGCTGAGCCTATCGGGAGGTGAGTTGTAAGTTTAAATTACTTACCTTTGCAGGAAACACGAAGTTTGCCCCGCGGACTTCTGGGAAGGTTTACCCCTCCCTAGTCAAAAAATTCTGGTGGAGAGGAACCCGAGACACTACACGTGTAGTGTCTCCCACCCGCCCTCCTCCTCAACTAATAATAAGACCCATTGGGGTGAGCAGGTGAGTGCCTTATTACATTATTATTTTTCTTTTTCTTATTTGTTAACCAGAACGAGGTTGGAAAAGACTATAGCAGAGGTATCCAAGTTTTTTTTTTAACTGATATTTACACAAAGTAATTAATTAATTAACTCATCAGAGATGGCTGGGCAGGTGATGTGCTGTAGCTGTATGATGTGGGAGCAGACTGTTCCCCTTGTGAATGGCAATGACCACATCTTCAGCAAGTGTTGGTTGCTGGAAGAACTCCGGCTCAGAGTTGATTATCTGGAATCTGAGCTTCAAACACTGCGGCACATCCGGAAGGGGGAGAATTACCTGGACACTTTGTTTCAGGAGGCAGTCACAACTGGGAGATTAAGTAATTCACATTCAGTAAGTGATCAGGTACTTCAGAGTGGACTATAAGTGAGGCAGACAGGGGGAACCTGAGTTCAGGAGTGCAGGAGCCTCAGCCCTTGACCTTTTCCAACAGGTATGAGACTCTTGCTCCCTGTATGGATGAGGAAAAGGGCTCTGGACAGGATGAGCCAGCTGACCACGGTACCATGGTGCAGATGGCCATTCAAGAGAGGGGAGTAAAAAGACAAGTAGTTGTTATAGGGGATTCTATAATTAGGGGGACAGATAGTATCCTATGCAAGCCGGATCGGGAGTCTCGCATGGTGTGTTGCCTGCCCGGTGCCAGGGTGCGGGACATCTTGGGGGGGGGGGAGATTTGTTCGTGCTCTTTGGGGGGGTTTAAACTAATTCAGCATGGGCATGGGAACCTGGATTGTAGTTTTGGGGTACGGGAGATTGAGAGTATAGAGGTCAGGAGCACAGATTTGACTTCGCAGGAGGGAGCCAGTGTTCAGGTAGGCGGTTTGAAGTGTGTCGACTTTAATGCCAGGAGTATACGAAATAAGGTAGGGGAACTGGCAGCATGGGTTGGTACCTGGGACTTCGATGTTGTGGCCATTTCAGAGACATGGAAAGAGCAGGGACATGAATGGTTGTTGCAGGTTCCGGGGTTTAGTTGTTTTAGTAAGGTCAGAGAAGGGGGCAAAAGAGGGGGAGGTGTGGCGCTGCTAGTCAACGACAGAATTACGGTGGCGGAAAGGATGCTAGATGGGGACTCTGCTTCCGAGGTAGTATGGGCTGAGGTTCAAACAGGAAAGGAGAGGTCACCCTATTGGGAGTTTTCTATAGGCCACCTAATATTTCGAGGGATGTAGAGGAAAGGGTGGCGAAGATGATTCTGAAAATGAGCGAAAGTAACAGGGTAGTTGTTATGGGAGACTTTAACTTTCCAAATATTCACTGGAAAAGATATAGTTCGAGTACATTAGATGGGTAGTTCTTTGTACAATGTGTGCAGGAGGGTTTCCTGACACAATATGTTGACAGGCCAACAATAGGCGAGGCCACATTGGATTTGGTTTTGGGTAATGAACCAGGCCAGGTGTTAGATCTGGAGGTAGGTGAGCACTTTGGAAACAGTGACCACAATTCGGTGACCTTTACGTTAGTGATGGAAAGGGATAAGTATACCCCGCAGGGCAAGAGTTATAGCTGGGGGAAGGGCAATTATGATGCCATTAGATATGACTTAGGATGTATAGGTTGGAGAAGTAGGCTGCAAGGGTTGGGCACATTGGATATGTGGAGCTTGTTCAAGGAACAGCTATTTCATGTTCTTGATAAGTACGTACCAGTCAGGCAGGGAGGAAGGGGTCGAGCGAGGGAACCGTGGTTTACCAAAGAAGTGGAATCTCTTGTTCAGAGGAAGAAGGAGGCCTATGTGAAGATGAGGCGTGAAGTTTCAGTTGGGGCGCTTGCTAGTTACAAGGAAGCGAGGCAGGATCTAAAGAGAGAGCTAAGACGAGAAAGGAGGGGGCATGAGAAGTATTTGGCAGGAAGGATCAAGGAAAACCCAAAAGCTTTCTACAGGTATGTCAGGAATAAAAGAATGACTAAGGTAAGAACATGTCCAGTCAAGGAGAGTGGTGGGAAGTTGTGTGTGGAGGCTGAGGAGATAAGCGAGATACTAAATGAATACTTTTAGAACAGAGAACATAGAACAGTACAGCACAGAACAGGACCTTCGGCCCTCAATGTTGTGCCGAGCCATGATCACCCTACTCAAACCCACATATCCACCCTATACCCGTAACCCAACAACCCACCCCCCACCCCCCCCCCCCTCCCCCCTTAACCTTACATTTTTTTATTTATTTTTTTTCGTCAGTATTCATTCAGGAAAAATATAATATTGTGGAGGAGAATGCTGAGACCCAGGCTATTAGAATAGATGGCATTGAGGTGCGGAGGGAAGAAGTGTTGGCAATTCTGGACAAGGTGAAAATAGATAATGCCCCGGGGCGTGGTGGGATTTATCCTAGGATTCTCTGGGAAGCCAGGGAAGATTGCTGAGCCTTTGGCTTTGATTTTAGGTCATCATTGGCTACATGAATTGTGCGAGAGGACTGGAGGATAGCAAATGTGGTCCCTTTGTTCAAGAAGGGGAGTAGAGATAACCCCGGTAACTATAGGCCGGTGAGCATAACGTCGGTGGTGGGTAAAGTCTTGGAGAGGATTATAAAAGATACGATTTATAATCATCTAGATAGGAATAATATGATTAGGGGTAGTCAGCATGGTTTTGTGAAGGGTAGGTCATGCCTCACAAACCTTATCGAGTTATTTGAGAAGGTGACTGAACAGGTAGACGAGGGTAGAGCAGTTGATGTGGTGTATATGGATTTCAGTAAAGCGTTTGATAATGTTCCCCATGGTCGGCTATTGCAGAAAATATGGAGGCTGGGGATTGAGGGTAATTTTGAGATGTGGATCAGAAATTGGCTAGTTGAAAGAAGACAGAGAGTGATAGTTGATTGGAAATGTTCAGAATGGAGTTCAGTTACGAGTCGCGTACCACAAGGATCTGTTCTGTGGCCGTTGCTGTTTGTAATTTTTATAAATGTCCTAGAGGAGGGCGCAGAAGGATGGGTGAGTAAATTTGCAGACGACACTGAAGTCGGTGGAGTTGTAGACAGTGCGGAAGGATGTTGCAGGTTACAGAGGGACATAGATAAGCTGCAGAGCTGGGCTGAGAGGTGGCAAATGTCTACAACTCCACCGCCTTCAGTGTCGTCTGCAAATGGAGTTTAATGTGCAGAAGTGTGAGGTGATTCACTTTGGAAAGAATAACAGGAATGTGGAATATTTGGCTAATGGTAAAATTCTTGGTAGTGTGGATGAGCAGAGGGATCTCGGTGTCCATGTACATAGATCCCTGACAGTTGCCACCCAGGTTGATAGGGTTGTGAAGAAGGCCTATGGTTGTTGGCCTTTATTGGTAGAGGGATTGAGTTCCGGAGCCAGGAGGTCATGTTGAAAATGAAAAAAAAAATGAAAAAATGAAAAATGAATGAAAATGAAAAGCGCTTATTGTCACGAGTAGGCTTCGATGAAGTTACTGTGAAAAGCCCCTAGTCGCCACATTCCGGCGCCTGTCCGGGGAGGCTGATACGGGAATCGAACCGTGCTGCTGGCCTGCTTGGTCTGTTTTATAAGCCAGCGATTTAGCCTTGTGATCTAAACCAGCCCCACGTTGCAGTTGTACAAAACTCTAGTACGGCCGCATTTGGAGTATTGCGTACAGTTCTGGTCGCCTCATGAAAGGAAGGACGTGGAAGCTTTGGAACGGGTGCAGAGGAGATTTACCAGCATGTTGCCTGGTATGGAGGGAAAATCTTATGAGGAAAGGCTGATGGACTTGAGGTTGTTTTCGTTAGAGAGAAGAAGGTTAAGAGGTGACTTAATAGAGGCATACAAAATGATCAGAGGGTTAGATAGGGTGGACAGCGAGAGCCTTCTCCCGCGGATGGAGGTGGCTAGCACGAGGAGACATAGCCTGAAATTGAGGGGTAATAGATATAGGACAGAGGTCAGAGGTGGGTTTTTTACGCAAAGAGTGGTGAGGCCGTGGAATGCCCTACCTGTAACAGTAGTGAATTCGCCAACATTAAGGGTATTTAAAAGTTTATTGGATAAGCATATGGATGATAAGGGCATAGTGTAGGTTAGATGGCCTTTAGTTTTTTTTCCATGTCGGTGCATCATCGAGGGCCGAAGGGCCTGTACTGCGCTGTATCATTCTATGTTCGATGTTCTATCTCTGACCGGCTTGAAAGGATATTGGAGCGGGAGGGGGAGGATCCAGTTGTTGTGGTCCACGTTGGGACTAACAACATAGGTAAAGCTAGGGTGGAGGACCTGTTCGGGGACTATCAAGCAATAGGAAGAAAATTGAAATGCAGATCCTCAAGGGTCATAATCTCCGGATTACTGCCCTAGCCACGTGCCAATTGGCATAGGGAGAAGAAAATTAGGGAAGTAAACACGTGGCTAAGGGATTGGTGTGGGAAAGTGGGATTCCACTTCATGGGACATTGGCATCAGTTTTGGAACCGGGGGGATCTGTACCGTTGGGACGGTCTCCACCTGAACCGATGTTCTAGCGAAGAGGATAAATAGGGTGGTCAGTAGGACTTTAAACTTCTGAGTTGGGGTGAAGGGAAAGTGAAAGCGACAGGTAGCATGGAGTTAAATGGCAAGATACGCAGGAGGATAACATGTAGGCAGGTGGATTTAAGCTTGAGGCAGACTAGGAATGCAACAAAAAGGAAGGATAACTTTGGACATCATAGGACTTCCAATATATGTAATGATAAGACAGTTAGCATTAAGGCACTTTACCTGAATGCTCGTAGCATTTGTAACAAAGTAGACGAACTAATGGCACAGATCATCGTGAATGATTATGATGTGGTAGGCATCACAGAGACATGGCTGCAGGGGGTTCAGGACTGGCAGTTAAACATCCAAGGATATACAACCTATCGAAAAGACAGGGAGGTGGGCCGAGGGGGTGGGTTTGCCTTGTTTGTTAAGAACAAAATTAAATCTATGGCACTAAACGACATAGGGTCGGATGATGTGGAGTCTGTGTGTGTAGAATTGAGGAACCACAAAGGCAAAAAAACCATAATGGGAGTTATGTACAGACCTCCTAACAGTGGTCAGGACCAGGGGCGCAACATGTACCGGGAAATAGAAAAGGCATGTCAGAAAGGCAAGGTCACGGTGATCATGGGGGACTTCAATATGCAGGTGGATAGGGTAAATAACATAGCCAGTGGATCCAAAGAAAAGGAATTCATGGAATGCTTACAAGATGTCTTTTTGGAACAGCGTGCCATGGAGCCCACAAGGGAGCAGGCTATTCTGGACCTAGTGCAATGTAATGAACCAGACTTTATAAAAAATCTTAAAGTAAGAGAACACTTAGGAAGCAGCGATCATAATATGGTTGAGTTCAGTCTGCAGTTTGAAAGAGAGAAGGCAAAATCGGATGTAATGGTGTTACAGTTAAATGAAGGTAATTACGAGGTCATGACAGAGGAACTGGCGAAAATCGACTGGAAGCAGACCCTAGTGGGGAAGACAGCAGAACAAAAATGGCAGGAGTTTGTATGCATAATTGAGGACACTGTACAGAGGTTCATCCGCAAGAAAAGAAAGATTATCCGGGGAGGGATTAGACAGCCATGGCTGACAAAGGAGGTCAGGAAATGTATCAAAGAAAAAGAGAGATCATATAAAGTGGCCAAAAGCACTGGGAAATCAGAAGATTGGGAAGGCTACAAAAACAAACAGAGGTTAACAAAGAGAAAAATAAGGAAGGAGGGGATCAAATATGAAGGTAGGCTAGCCAGTAATATAAGAAATGATAGTAAAAGTTTTTTTCAATATATAAGAAACAAATGACAGGCCAAAGTAGACATTGGGCCAATTCAAACTGATTCTGGAAAGCTAGTGATGGGAGACGAGGAAATGGCTGGAGAACTTAATAAGTACTTTGCGTCTGTCTTCACAGTAGAAGACATGAGTAATATCCCAAAAATTATAAAGGGTCAGGGGGCTGTTGAGTATGGTTGCCATTAAAAAAGAGATGGTGCTAAAAAAGCTAAAAGGTCTTAAAATTGACAAATCTCCTGGCCCCGATGGGCTACATCCTAGAGTTCTGAGGGAGGTGGCTGGAGAAATAGAGGAAGCGTTGGTTGAGATCTTTCAAAAATCACTGGAGTCAGTGAAAGTTCCGGACGAATGGAAGAGCGCTGTTGTAACCCCCTTGTTCAAGAAAGGATCAAGACAAAAGATGGAAAATTATAGGCCAATGAGCCTAACCTCGGTTGTTGGTAAAATTCTAGAATCGATCGTTATGGATAAGATTTCAAAATTCTTGGAAGGGCAGGGTCGGATTAGAACAAGTCAACATGGATTTAGTAAGGGGAGGTCGTGCCTGACGAACCTGTTAGAATTATTTGAGGAGGTGACAAGTAGGTTAGACCAGGGAAACCCAGTGGATGTGGTCTATCTGGATTTCCAAAAGGCCTTTGATAAGGTGCCACACAGGAGGCTGCTGAGTAAGGTGAGGGCCCATGGTGTTCGAGGTGAGCTACTGGCATGGGTTGAGGATTGGCTGTCTGACAGAAGGCAGAGAGTTGGGATAAAGTGTTCTTTTTCGGAATGGCAGCCGGTGACCAGCGGTGTCTCACAGGGTTCAGTGTTTGGGCTGCAGCTGTTCACCATATATATTAATGATCTGGATGAAGGGACTGGGGGCATTCTAGCGAAGTTTGCCGATGATACGAAGTTAGGTGGTCAGGCATGTAGTGCTGAGAAAGTGGGGAGGCTGCAGAAGGATCTAGACAGTTTGGGAGAGTGGTGCAGGAAATGGCTGATGCAATTCAACGTGAGAAAATGTGAGGTTTTGCACTTTGGAAAAAAGAATCCAAGCATAGACTACTTTCTAAACGGTGAGGAAATTCATAATGCCAAAGTACAAAGGGATCTGGGAGTGCTAGTCGAGGATTCCCTAAAGGTGAACATGCAGGTTGAATCCGTGATTAAAAAAGCGAATGCAATGTTGTCATTTATCTCAAGAGGGTTGGAATATAAAAGCAGCGATGTGCTACTGAGCCTTTATACGGCTCTGGTTAGGCCCCATTTGGAGTACTGTGTCCAGTTTTGGGCCCCACATCTCAGGAAGGATACGAGGTACTTAATTGAGGCATACAAGATGATCAGAGGATGAGATAGGGTGAACATTGAGAGCCTTATTCCTCGGATGGTGATGTCCAGCCCGAGGGGACATAGCTTTAAATTGAGGGGAGATAGATATAGGACAGATGCCAGAGGTAGGTTCTTTACTCAGAGAGTAGTAAGGGCGTGGAATGCCCTTCCTGCAACATAAGACCATAAGACATAGGAGTGGAAGTAAGGCCATTCGGCCCATCGAGTCCACTCCGCCATTCAATCATGGCTGATGGGCATTTCAACTCCACCTACCAGCATTCTCCCCGTAGCCCTTTATTCCTCGCGACATCAAGAATTTATCTATCTCTGCCTTGAAGCCATTTAGCGTCCTGGCCTCCACTGCACTCCGCGGCAATGAATTCCACAGGCCCACCACTGTCTGGCTGAATTCTCTCCACAAGAATTTATTGACAAGGGAAGGGTAAACCTTCCCAGAAGTCCGCGGGGCAAACTTCCTGTTGCCTGCAAAGGTAAGTAATTTAAACTTGCAACTCACCTCCCGAAAGGCTCAGCACCTGCCGGTATCCAATGGCTGGCCGCTGCTCCTGCAATGAAATTTACAAATCTACTCACCAGCTGATGTGTCCCAGCTCCCGCCGAAATCCAACTGACGGCAACGTAAGATATTCCCTCCATACCAGGCAACATCCTTGTAAATCTCCTCTGTACCCTTTCCAATGCTTCCACATCCTTCCTATAATGTGACGACCAGAACTGCACGCAATACTTCAAATGCGGTTGCACCCGAGTGTTGTACAACTGCAACATGACCTCATGTCTCCGAACCTCAATTCCTCTACCAATGAAAGCTAACACACCGTACGCCTTCTTAACAACCCTCTCAACCTGGGTGTCAACTTTCAGGGATCTATGGACATGGACATCTCCACACTACCAAGAATCTTACCATAAGCGCAGTACTCTGTCTTCCTGTTATTCCTTCCAAAATGAATCACATCACACTTTTATACATTAAACTCCATTTGCCACCTGTCAGCCCAGCTCTGCAGCGCATCAATTTCCCTTTGTAACTTGTAACATCCTTCTGCACTGTCCACAACTCCACCGACTTTAGTGTCATCTGCAAATTTACTCACCCATCCTTCTACGCCCTCCTCCAGGTCATTTAGAAAAATGACAAACAGCAGTGGTCCCAAAACAGATCCTTGTTGTACAACACTAGTAACTGGACACCAGTCAGAACATTTCCCATCAACCACCACCGTTTGTCTTCTATCAACTAGCCAATTTCTGATACAAACTGCTAAATCACCCTGAATCCCATGCCTCTGTATTTTCTGCAATAGCCTACCGTGGGGAACTTTATCAAACGCTTTACTGAAATCCATATACACCACATCAACTGCTTTCCCCTCATCCACCTTTTTGGTCACCTTCTCGAAGAACTCAATGAGGTTTGTGAGGCACGACCTACCCTTCACAAAACCGTGGTGATATCCATAATGAAATTATTTATTTCCAGATGATTACACATCCTAGCTCTTATTACCTTTTCCAAGACTTTTCCTACAACAGAAATAAGGCTCACTGGCCTATAGTTAACGGGGTTATCACTACTCCCGTTCTTGAAAAATGGGACAACATCTGCTATCATCCAGTCCTCTGTCACTATTCCTGTAGACAAAGATTACTTAAAGATCAAAGCCAAGGCTCAGCAATCTCCTCCCTAGCTTCCCAGAGAATCCTAGGATAAATCCCATCCGGCCCAGGGGACGTATCTATTTTCACTCTTTCCAGAATTGCTAACGCCTCCTCCTTATGGACATCAAGCCCTTCTAGTTTAGTTGTATCTCAGTATTCTCCTCGACAACAGTCTTTTTCCTCTGACCATCCTGTGTCCCTCAATTAAGTCACTTCTTAACCTTCTTCTCTCTAACGAAAACAGCCTCAAGTCCTTCAGCCTTTCCTCGTATCTATTTTCACTCTTTCCAGAATCGCTGACACATCCTCCTTATGAACCTCAAGCCCTTCTAGTCTAGTAGCCTGTATCTCAGTATTCTCCTCGACAACAGTCTCTTTTGCCTGTGTGAATACAGACGAAAAATACCTATTTAAAACCTCGCCTATCTCCTCGGACTCCACGCACAACTTCCCACTTCTGTCCTTGACTGGCCCTACGCTTACCTTAGTCATTCTTTTATTCCTGGCATATCTATAGAAAGCTTTAGGGTTATCCTTGATCCTACCTGCCAAAGACTTCTCATGCCCTCACCTGGCTCTTCTTAGCTCTCTCTTTAGAGGCTTCCTAGCTATCTTGTAACTCTCAAGCGACCTCACTGAACCATCACGTCTCATCTTTAAATAAGCCTCCTTCTTCCTCTTGACAAGTGTTTCAACTGCTGTAGTAAACCACGATTCCCTCGCTTGACCACATCCTCCTTGTCTGACAGGTACATACTTATCAAGGACACGCAGTAGCTGTTCCTTGAACATGCTCCACATTTCCATTGTATCCATCCCCTGCAGTTTTCCTCTCCAGCCGATGCATCCCGTCTTGCCTCATCGCATCATAATTGCCTTTCTCCCAGCTATACCTCTTGCCTTGCGGTATATACCTATCCATTTCCATCACTAAAGTAAACAGAGTTGAATTGTGGTCACTGCCACCCAAGTGCTCGCCTTTCTCCAAATTTGACACATGTCCTGGTTCATGACCCAGTACCAAATCCAAAACGGCCTCGCCTCTCTTTGGCTTATCTACATACTGCGTCAGGAAACCCTCCCGCACACATTGGACAAAAACGGACACATCTAAAGTACTCGAACTATAGTATTTACACTCAATATTTGGAAAGTTAAAGTCCCCCATAAAAACTACCCTGTTATTTTCGCTCAAATCCAGAATCATCATTGCAATCCTTTCGTCTACATCTCTGGAATTTTTCGGAGGCCTATAGAAAAGCCCTAACAGGGTAACCTCTCCTTTCCTGTTTCTTAACTCAGCCCATACTACCTCAGTATTCGAGTCCTCATCAAATGACCTCTCAGCCACCGTAATACTGTCCTTGACTAACAATGCCACCTCTCCCCCTCTCTTACCACCTTCCCTGAGCTTACTGAAATATCTAAACCCCGGCACCTGCAACAACCATTCCTCGCCCTGCTCTATCCATGTCTCCGAAATGGCCACAACATCGAATTCCCAGGTACTAACCCATGCCGCAAGCTCACCCACCATATTCCGGATGCTCCTGGAATTGAAGTAGACGCACTTTAAAGCACCTTCCTTCCTGCCGGTACACTCCTGCAACTTTGAAACCTTACTCATGACCTCACTACTCTCAGCTTCTTGTGTACTGGAGCTACAATTCAGGTTCCCAATCCCCTGCTGAACTTGTTTAAACCCTCCCGAAGAGCATTTGCAAACCTCCCCCCAGGATATTAGTACACCTGTGGTCCAGGTGTAGACCATTCCGATTACAGAGGTTCCATCTACCCCAGAATGAGTCCCAATTGTCCTTGAATCTGAAACCCTCCCTCCTGCACCATCCCTGCAGCCATGTGTCTAACTGCTCTCTCTCCCTATTCCTCGACTCGCTAGCACGTTGCAAGGGTAACAACCCAGTGATAATAACTCAGTTTTTCCAGGATCTAGGTTTCTCCCCTGGCTCCCTGAATTCCTACCTTACATCCCTATCCGTTTTCCTACCTATGCCGTAGGTACCTATGTGGACCATGACTTGGGGCTGCTCCTCCTCCCCTTCAGCATCCCGAAAACACGATCCGAGACGTCACAGACCCTGGCACATGGGGGGCAACAAAACAAACGTGAGTCTCACTCGTTCCCACAGAATCTCCTATCTATCCCCCTAACTATGGAGTCTCCAATGACTAATCTTATTCTCCTTTCCCCTCTTCCCTTCTGAGCAACAGGGACAGACTCTGTACCAGAGACTACAATGACAAAAGCCTCTCGTAAAACATCCAAAGCACTTCCACAACTAACTTCCCAATAACACACCCTCCAGAAACCCATCCTCATCACCTCCACTAACTTCACAATCACACAAGCTCCAGAAACACATCGTAATCATCCCCACTAACTCCCCAGTAACACAACCGCAAGAAACCCATCCTAATCACCCCCACTAACTCCCCAATAAAACAACCTGAATAACATATCCACAGCATCTCCAATTACATACCATTAATACAACCTAAAGAAATTCATCCAAATCAATTCCAATAACTTTGAAAAAACACAATCTCCAGATACCCATCCTCATCACTCACACGATCTTCCCAATAACACAATCTCCTGAAACCCATCCACATCAACTCCACAACGTTACCAACAACAGAACCTCCATAAAACCATCAACATAACCTCCCCCAAAATCCGATTTAACACAATCTCCAGAAACCCACCACAATCTACTCCACTTCCTTCCCAATAACAAAACCTGCACCATCCATCCTCATCACTTCCACAACTTTCCCAATCACACAACCTCCAGACATCTACCCCATCACCTCCACTAACTTCCCAATAACACAACCGTCATAAACCCATCCACATCCCCCCAATTACTTCCCAATAACACAACCTCCAGAACCCCATCCTCATCACCTCCACTAACTTCCCAATAACACAACCTCCAGAAACCCATCCTCATCACCGTCACTAACTTCCCAATAACACAATCTCCAGAAACCCATCCTCATCACAGCCACTAGCTTCCCAATAACACGACCTCCAGAATCCCATCCTCATCACCTTCACTAACTTCCCAATAACACATACTCCAGAAACGAAACCACATTACCTCCAATAAATAACAAATAAAACAAATACCAGAGAAACATCCTCATCCCCTCCACTAACATCCCAATAACACAGCCTCCAGAAACCCACCCTCATCACCCCCACGATCCTCCCAATCACACAATCTCCAGAAACCCATTCTCATCACACACACTAACTTCCGAATAACACAACCTGCAAAACCCATCCACATCACCTCAACTAACTTCCCAATAACACAACCTCCAGAAACCCATCCACATCACCTCCACTAACTTCCCAATAACACAAATTCCAAAGCCCATCCACATCACCTCCAATAACTTCCCAACACCACAACCAGCAGAAACCCATCCACATCACCTCCACCTACTTCCCAATAACACAACCTCCAAAAAACCATCCTCATAACTTCCACTTACGTCCGAATAACACAACCTCCATAAACCCATCCTCATCACAACCAATAACTTCCCAATAACACATACTCCAGAAACGAAACCACATTACCTCCAATAAATAACAAATAAAACAAATACCAGAGAAACATCCTCATCCCCTCCACTAACATCCCAATAACACAGCCAGCAGAAACCCACCCTCATGACCCCCAAGATCCTCCCAATCACACAATCTCCAGAAACCCATTCTCATCACACCCATTAACTTCCCAATAACACAGCCTCCAGAAACCCATCCACATCAATCCACTAACTTCTCAATAACACAACCTGCAGAAACCCATCCACATCAATCCACCTACTTCCCAATAACACAACCACCAGAAAACCATCCTCATATATCCACTTACGTCCGAATAACACATCCTCCAGAAACCCATCCGCATCACCTCCACTAACTTACCAATAACACAACCTCCAGAAAACCATCCTCATAACTTCCACTTACGTCCCAATAACACAGCCTTCAGAAACACATCCTCATCACCCCCATTAACTTCCCAATTTCACAACCTCCAGAAACACATCTTCATCACCCCCACTAACTTCCCAATAACACAATCTCCAGAAACCCTTCCTCATCACCTCCACTAACTTCCCAATAACACAGCCTCCAGAAATCCATCCTCATCACCTCCACTAACTTCCCAATAACACAACCCCCAGAAACACATACACAACTCCTCCACTAAATCCGCAATAACACAGCATCCAGAAACACATCTCTCGCACCTCTACCAACTTCCCCTAACACATACTCGAGGATCTCATCCTCATCACCTCCTCCAACTTATCAATAACACAGCCTCTCGTAATGCATCCACCACATCTCCACCATCTTTTCAATAACACAACCTCCAGAAACCCATCGACATCACGCCCAGTAACTTCCCAATAAAAAAAACATCCAGATACACATCCACAGAACCTCCTAACTTCCCATTAACACAACCTCCAGAAACGTATCCTCATCACCTCCAGAAACTTCCCAATAAAAAAACTTCCAGATACACATCCTCATTCCCTCCACTAACCTCCCAATAACACAACCTCCAGAAAAAAATCCACATCACCTCCATGAATATCCCAACAAAACAAACTCCAGAAACACGTTGTTATACCCTCCCCTAAATCTGCAATAACACTATCTCCAGAAAACCACCTTCATCACTTCCACTAACTTCGAAAAACACAACCTCCACAAATCCATCCACATCACCTCCACTAACTTCCCAAAAACACAACCTCCACTAACCCATCCTCATCATCTCGGCTACATCCGCAATAACACAACCTCCAGAAACCCATCCTTATCACATCCACTAACTTCCCATAGACACAAACTCCAGATACATCCTCATCACCTCCACTAACTCCCCGATAACACAACCTCCATACACCCATCCTCATCACCCCCACTAACCTACCAATAACACAACCTCCAGAAACCCATCCTCATCACGTCCACTAACTTCCCAATTACACATCCTCCAGACATCTACCCCTATCACCTCCACTAACTTCCCAATAACACAACCGACATAAACCCATCCACATCCCCCCAATTACTTCACAATAACACAACCTCCAGAAACCCACCCTCATCTCCTCCACTAACTTCCCAATAACACAACCTCCAGAAACCCATCCTCATCACCTTCACTAACTTCCCAATTACACATCCTCCAGACATCTACCCCTATCACCTCCACTAACTTCCCAATAACACAACCTCCAGAAACCCATCCTCATCACGTCCACTAACTTCCCAATTACACATCCTCCAGACATCTACCCCTATCACCTCCACTAACTTCCCAATAACACAACCGACATAAAACCATCCACATCCCCCCAATTACATAACAATAACACAACCTCCAGAAACCCACCCTCATCTCCTCCACTAACTTCCCAATAACACAACCTCCAGAAACCCATCCTCATCACCTTCACTAACTTCCCAATAACACAACCTCCAGAACCCCATCCTCATCACACCCACTAGCTTCCCAGTAACACAACCTCCAGAAACGAATCCACATTACCTCCAATAAATAACAAATAAAACAAATTCCAGAGAAACATCCTCATCCCGTCCACTAACATCCCAATAACACAGCCTCCAGAAACCCATCGACATCACGCCCAGTAACTTCCCAATAATAAAAACATCCAGATACACATCCACAGAACCTCCTAACGTCGCATTAACACAACCTCCAGAAACGCATCCTCATCACCTCCAGAAACTTCCCAATAAAAAAACTTCTAGATACACATCCTCATTCCCTCCACTAACCTCCCAATAACACAACCTCCAGAAAAAAATCCACATCACTTCCATGAATATCCCAACAAAACAAACTCCAGAAACACGTTGTTATACCCTCCCCTAAATCTGCAATAACACAATCTCCAGAAAACCACCTTCATCACTTCCACTAACTTCGAAAAACACAACCTCCACAAATCCATCCACATCACCTCCACTAACTTCCCAAAAACACAACCTCCACTAACCCATCCTCATCATCTCGGCTACATCCGCAATAACACAAACTCCAGAAACCCACCTTAATCACTTCCACTAACTTCCCAAAAACACAACATCCAAAAATATCCGCATCACCTCGACTAACTCCGCAATAACACAACCTCCAGAAACCCATCCTCATCACATCCACTAACTTCCCAATGACACAGCCTCCAGATACTCATCCTCATCACCTCCACTAACTCCCCGATAACACAACCTCCATACACCCATCCTCATCACCCCCACTAACCTCCCAATAACACAACCTCCAGAAACCCATCCTCATCACGTCCACTAACTTCCCAATTACACATCCTCCAGACATCTACCCCTATCACCTCCACTAACTTCCCAATAACACAACCGACATAAACCCATCCTCATCACCTCCACTAACTTCCCAATAACACAACCGACATAAACCCATCCACATCCCCCCAATTACATAACAATAACACAACCTCCAGAAATCCACCCTCATCTCCTCCACTAGCTTCCCAGTAACACAACCTCCAGAAACGAATCCACATTACCTCCAATAAATAACAAATAAAACAAATTCCAGAAAAACATCCTCATCCCGTCCACTAACATCCCAATAACACAGCCTCCAGAAACCCACCCTCATCACCCCCACGATCCTCCCAATCACACAATCTACAGAAACCCATTCTCATCACACCCACTAACCTCCCAATAACACAACCTGCAGAAACCCATCCACGTCACCTCCACTAACTTCCCAATAACACAACCTCCAGAAACACATCCTCATCACCCCCACTAACTTCCCAATAACACAACCTCCAGAAACACATCCTCATCACACCCACTAACTTACCAATAACACAACCTGCAGAAACCCATCCACATCACCTCCACTAACTTCCCAATAACACAACCTCCTGAAACCCATCCTCATCACCTCCACTAACTTCCCAATAACCCAAATTCCAAAAACCCATCCACATCACCTCCAATAACTTCAAAAATATCCGCATCACCTCGACTAAGTCCGCAATAACACAACGTTCAGAAATACATCCGCATCGCCTTCACTAACTCCCCAATTACATAACCGCCAGAAACACAGTTATAAGCAATAACGACGCAGAACACCCGGAAGCCTTTTTCATTGTGGCCGGAGACTTCAACCTGGCCAACGTCCACAAAATTCCACCAGCACAAAATTCTACCAGCACATCTCCTGTCCCACTAGGGGTGACAACAATCTTGACCACTGCAACTCAAAACTCAAGGGTGGCTACCATTCCTTTCCCCCGATCGCATTTTGGGAAAGCAGACCATAAGACTCCTTCTCCCGGCTTACAAGCAGAAACTCAAGCGCGAGAATCCAGCTAAGAAGGTTGTGCAGTGCTGGTCCGTGGAGATGTATGAGCTCTTACTGAGAGAAACAACATAACGAGCTACTAAGCGAAGCCAAGCAGCATTTCCAGCAGCGGTGCACCCCTCCCCAATGAACACAATGCATCCTATGCTCTGTTCGAGCAGGTAATCAACAGTCTGTTGTCGAGTGCCCCACTCAGAACATGCGCAGACCAGCTGGCAGATGTATTCACAGACATATTTAACCTGCCCCAAATGCACTCCGAGGTCCCCACTTGCTTCAAGGAGACCACCACCATACCAGTACCAAAGAAGGACCAGGCAACGTGCCTCAATGACTACCGCCTGTTGGTCCTGGCGTCAGTCATAATGAAGTGCTTCGAGAGGCTGATCATGAAGTGCATCACCTCCATACTCCCAGAGCACCTTCATCCACTGCAATGTGGCAACCGGTCCACAGCAGGCACCATTTCCCTGGCCCTACAATTATCCCTGGAGCATCTCGAAAACAAGGACTCATACATCAGACTCCTATTTATTGACTACAGCTCCGCCTTCAACACCATAATCCCAGCCAAGCTCATATCAAAGCTCCAAAACCTAGGACTTGGCTCTCCACTCTGCATCTGGATCCTCGATTTTCTGATCAACAGACCACAATCAGGAGGAATGAACACCAACACCTCCTCCACAATAGTCCTCAATACCGGGGTCCCGCAAGGCTGGGTACTTAGCCCCTTACTCAACTCACTGTACACACACGACTGCGTGGCAAAACTAGGTTCCAACTCCATCTACAAGTTTGCTGACGATACGACCATAGTGGGACGGATCTCGAATAACGATGAGGCAGAATACAGGAGGGAGATAGATAACCTAGTGGAGAGGGGTAACGGCAACAATATCTCCCTCAATGCCAGCAAAACTAAAGTGCTGGTCATTGACTTCAGGAAGAAAAGTACTGTACACACCCCTGTCAGCATCAACGGGGCCGAGGTGGAGATGGTTAGTAGATTCAAATTCCTAGGGGTGCACATTACCAAAAATCTGTCCTGGTCCACCCACGTCGACGCTATCACCAAGAAAGTACAACAGCACCTATACTTCCTCAAGAAACTAAGGAAATTCGGCATGTCCACCTTAACCCTTACCAACTTTTACAGATGCACTATAGAAAGCATCCTATCGGGCTGCATCACAGCCTGGTATGGCAACTGCTCGGCCCTGGACCGCAAGGAACTTCAGAGAGTCGTGAATACCGCCCAGTCCATCACACAAACCTGCCTCCCATCCATTGATTCAATCTACACCTCCCGCTGCCGGGGGAAAGCAGGCAGCATGATCAATGATCCCTCCCACCCGGCTTACTCACTTTTCCAACTCCTTCCATCAGGCAGGAGATACAGAAGTCTGAGAACACGCACGAACAGACTCAAAAACAGCTTCTTCCCCACTGTCACCAGACTCCAAAATGACCCTCTTATTGACTGACCTCATTAACACTACACCCTGTATGCTTCATCCGATGTCAATGCTTATGTAGTTACATTGTATATCTTGTGATGCGTATTTTATTTTATTCCATATTCTTCCCATGTACTGAATGATCTGTTGAGCTGCTCGCAGAAAAATACTTTCGGTACAGATGGCAATAAACAAATCCAATCCAATCATCACCCCCACTAACTTCCCATAACACAACCTCCAGAACCCCATCCTCATCACCCCCACTAACTTCCCAAAAACAGAGCTTCCAGAAAGACATCCACATCTGCTTCATTTAATTCCCAATAGCGCAACCTCCAGAAACAAATTCACAGCACCTCCACTAAATTTCCAATAACAGAACTGGACATGGAATGAAAATGATCCGATTTCACATTCGTTGGAAATGATAAAAATGATTGTGTGAGACTGTGAAGCATTTCAATCTCTGAATGAGAATATTGATATTGAGATGTTGCCAGACTGGGAGCCAATGTGCATCAGTGAGCACAGGTATGGTATGTGGCTGGGATTGGGTATCAGTGAGCACAGGGATGGTATGTGGCTGGGATTGGGTATCAGTGAGCACAGGGATGTGGCTGGGATTGGGTATCAGTGAGCACAGGGATGATATGTGACTGGGATTGGGTATCAGTGAGCACAGGGATGGTATGTGGCTGGGATTGGGTATCAGTGAGCACAGGGATGGTATGTGGCTGGGATTGGGTATCAGTGAGCACAGGGATGGGATGTGACAGGGATTGGGTATCAGTGAGCACAGGGATGGCATGTGACTGGGATTGGGTATCAGTGAGCACAGGGATGGTATGTGGCTGGGATTGGGTAAGGGTTAGGATATGGACAGCAGAGTTGGGGGTGATCTGTGCTTCATAAGAATTTGTAACAGCAATTGGGTGACTAGAATTTAATCGCAATAGTCCAGCCTGGATGTGACACAGACACAGATGATGGATTATCCTGCGGCTGGGGTGAGGCCATGGCGTGTGGGCAGGTTTGGGAATGGAGAACATCTGGATATAAATAATGTCAGTGTCAAAGGGAGTGCGGAGATTGTGAACAGACTCCGATTTCAGCCAGGGAGCGGTGTGTGGATAGTGGATAGGGACTGAGATTAGTGACTGGAACTGAAGAACATGCATTCAATCTTTCCAAGATGGAAATGACCAGAGCAATAATACACTTAAAGTAGTTTATACAATAAATAACTGGACAGGGAGACTTACCAGGGACACCGACAATAGCCAGGAGGGGATAATAACCCGCTTGAATTATATACAGTAGACGTCGGATCCACTGTGCTGAACCGAAAGGATGTCGAGAAATCCCATAAAGACCAGTGAATAAACTCTTCTCCATTTCAGTAACGTTCCTGTGGATAGTTCCCAGATTCTGATCCATTGCTGTAACGTTCCTGTGGATAGTTCCCTGATTCTGATCCATTGCTGTAACGTCCCTGTGGATAATTCCCATATTCTGATCCATTGCTGTAACGTTCCTGTGGATAATTCCCATATTCTGATCCATTGCTGTAACGTCCCTGTGGGTAGTTCACAGATTCTGATCCATTGCTGTAGCGTTCCTGTGGACAGTTCCCAGATTCTGATCCATTGCTGTAACGTTCCTGTGGATAGTTCCCAGATTCTGATCCCTCCTCTCAGTCTCTCTGGAGCAGCTGATCTCTGTCAGTATTGGAACTGACGGTCCCCCTGACAGTTTGGGATAACACAGTGAAAGGAATCGTTTATTAATAACAGAGAGAAACCCTCCAGTGACACGGTTAGGATCCATGGAGACTGACATTAATCACACTCACTAAACAAACAGGCTCAGTTAACCCCTTTCGATCCAATACTTTTTATATCACAATGAAATAGAAGATTAACCGGGTCTGAATTGGCTGTGTGACAGTGACTGAGGGATGCAGTGTGGAAATAGTGCAAACACTGACCCTGATATTCAATCCCCATTGATATCTGAGTGGTTCCAGGGGACTGGGGGATTGTCAATGTCCCATCCTGTGTATAAAAGGATAGAGGGATAAACCCTGGAGTGACAGAGCCGTCAGTATAATGTTAGTCACCAGGACATTTTTAGAGTCAGATCGTAGGGCAGGGGAAAGGTTGGCAGCGAGGGAATTGTGTCATCCGTGACCAGCAGAACCGGGACAGAATTCCTGAATCTCTCTGTGTGTGTATCTGTCCCTGTCTCTACCTCTCTCTCTGTACCTCTCTCTGTATATCTCTCTCTGTATCTCTCTGTCAGTATCTCCTTTTACATCTCTCTGTATCTCTCTCTGCATCTCTGTCTGTGTTTATCTTTTTCTATATCTCTGTGTCTCTCTGTACCTCCCTCCGTATCTCTCTCTGTATCTCTCTCTGTATCTCTTTCTGTATTTCTCCCTGTATCACCCAATCAGTATCTCTCTCAGAGTCCCTCTCTGCATCTCACTCTGTATCTCTATCGCTATCTCTAAGTATCTGTCTGTCTGAATCTCTCTCTGTACCTCTCTCTCTGTCTCTCTCTCTGTATCTCTCTGTTTTTCTCTCTGTATAACTCTCTGTATCTCTCTGCATCTCGCTCTGTCTCTCTCTATGTGTCTCTCTCTCTGTATTTCTATCTGTAACTCTGTCTATATCTCTCTGTGTATCTCTCTCTGCATCACCCTCTCAGTATCTCAGAATCCTCTCTGCATCTCTCTCAGTATCTCTATCTCTATCTCTATGTATATATCTGTCTCTGTATCTCTCTCTCTATACTTCTCTCTCTCTGTCTCTCTCTCTCAATCTATCTCTGTATCTGTCTCTCTCTCTCTGTCTCCCTCTCTGTATCTCTCTGCACCGCTCTCTGCATCTGTGTAGACGGTGGGATACAGAGAGATAAAGGAAGAGAAATCCTGAGAAGAGTTATGATAGAGAAAGAGAGAGGGAGGTACAGAAGGAGAGAGACAGCGATGCAGGGAGAGATACAGAGAGAGAGAGTTCCATTCACCTCTCTCTGCATCTCTCTCATTATCTACAGTGGCCTTAAGTAGTTATCATTTTGTACAGTGGTCCCTGGGCAGTATATCATTATTTAAAATGATCCCTCTATCTGTACCAATCTCTCTCTCTCTCTCTCTCTCTCTCTCTCTCTCTCTCTCTCTCTCTCTCTCTCTCTCTCTCTCTCTCTCTCTCTCTCTCTCTCTCTCTCGCTCTCTCTCTCTCTCTGTCTCTCTCTCTCTCTCTCTCTCTCTCTCTCTCTCTCTCTCTCTCTCTCTCTCTCTATCTCTCAGTGTTTCTGTCTCTGTTTCTCACTCTGTTCAACTCTGTCTCTGTATCTCTCGCTGTATCTAGTTTTGTCTCTGTATCTCTGTCTCTATCTGTCTGTATCTCTCACTATGTATCTTTCTCTCTGAATCCCTATATCACTCTCTCCGCATCTTTCTGTATATCATTATCTGTACCTCTCCCGTTTTCGTTTTCTGTATCTCTCTCTGTATCTCTATCTCTCTCTGTATCTCTTTCTGTATCTCTCTCTGTATCTCTCTCTGTATGTCTCTCTCTGTATCTCTCTCTGTATGTCTCTCTCTGTATTTCTCTGTATCTCTCTCTCTGTGTCTCTCTATTTATCTCTCTCTGCATTTCTCTCTGTATCTTTCTCTCTGTAAGAATCTCTGTATCTCTCTCTGTATCTCTCTGTATATCTTTCTCTGTACCTCTCCCTTTATCGCTCTCTGTATCTCTCTCTGTATCTCTCTCTGTATATATCTCTGTATTTCTTTCTGTATCTCTCTCTGTATCTCTCTCTCTCTGTATCTCTCACTGTATCTTTCTCTGCACATCTCTCTGTGTCTCTCTATATCTTTCTCTCTCTCTATCTCTCTGTGTCTCTGTATTTCTCTATATCTCTCTGAATCTCCCTCTGTGTCTCTCCCTGAATCACTCTCTGTATCTCTCTGTGTCTCTCTCTGTATCTCTCTCTGTATCAATCTAAGCACCTCTCTGACTCCGAACCACTGTGTCTCTCTGCATCTCTCTCTGTATCTATCTCTGTGTCACTCTATATCTCTCTCTGTATCTCTCTGTATCTCTTCCTCTGTATCTCACTGTATCAATCTAAGCATCTCTCTGACTCTGTATCTCCGTATCTCTCTCTGTATCTCTCTGGGTCTCTCTCTATATCTCTCTCTGTATCTCTCAGTGTCTCTCACTGTATCTCTCTCTGTATCTCTCTTTCTGTATCTCTCTGTCTGTGTCTCACTCTGTATCAATCTATGCATCTTTCTGACTCTGTATCTCTGGATCTCTCTGGATCTCTCTCTGTATCTCTTTCTGTATCTCTTCCTCTGTATCTCACTCTGTATCAATCTAAGCATCTCTCTGCCTCTGTATCTCCGTATCTCTCTCTGTATCTCTCTGGGTCTCTCTCTATATCTCTCTCTGTATCTCTCAGTGTCTCTCACTGTATCTCTCTCTGTATCTCTCTTTCTGTAACTCTCCCTCTGTGTCTCACTCTGTATCAATCTAAGCATCTTTCTGACTCTGTATCTCTGTATCTCTCTGTATCACTCTCTGTATCTCTCTCTGTATCTCTCTCTGACTGTGTATGCCTGTATGTCTCTATATATCTATCTGTATCTCTCAGTGTCGCCCTCTGTCTCTCTCGCTGTATCTCTCTCTGTATCTCTCTCTGTATACAGAGAGGTGCAGAAAAAGTCACTGATAGGAGTAGTCTACCGGCCACCAAATAGTAACGATATGGTTGGGCAGGCAAGATAAAAGAAATAACTGATGCATGTAGAAATGGTACAGCAGTTATCATGGGGGATTTTAATGTACATGTCGATTGGTTTAACCAGGTTGGTCAAGGCAACCTTGAGGAGTAGTTTATAGAATATATCCGCGATAGTTTCCTAGAACAGTATGTAATGGAACCTACGAGGGAACAAGCGGCCCTAGATCTTGTCCTGTGTAATGAGACAGGATTGATTCATGATTTCATAGTTAGGGAGTATATCATTATTTACAGTGGTCCCTGGGTAGTATATAATTATTTACAGTGGTCCCAGGGCAGAATATCATTATTTTAAGTGATCCCTGTGCAGTATATCATTATCACAGTGATCTCCGGGCTGTATAGCATTATTTACAGTGGTCCCTTGGCAGTATATCATTATTTAAAGTGGATTCCTTGGTAGAATATTATTGGTTGCAGCGGTCCTTGGGGAGAATATCATTATTTATTCTTTTTATTTTAGATTACCCAAATATTTTTTCCAATTATGAGGCAATTTTGCATGGCCAATCCATCTACTCTGCACATCTTTGGGTTGTGTGGGCGAAACCCACGCAGACACGGGGAGAATGTGCAAACTCCACACGGAGAGTGACCCAGAGCCGGGATCGAACCTGAGAATATCATTATTTACAGCGGTCCCTGGTTGGTTTATCATTAATTACAGTGGTCCCTGGCAATATATCGTTATTTACAGTGGTCGCAGGGTAGTATATCGTTATTTACAGTGGTTTCTGGGTAGTATATCATTATTTGCAGTGGACCCTGGGCTGTATGTCATTATTTACAGTGGTCCCTTGGGAGAATCTCATTATTTACTGCTGTCTCTGTGCAGTATATCATTATTTACAGTGGGACCTGGGCAGTATATCATTATTTACAGTGGTCCCTGTGCAGTATATCATTATTTACAGTGGTCCCTGGGCAGTATATCATTATTTACAGTGGGCCCTGGGTAATATATCATTATTTACAGAGGTCCCTGTGCAGTATATCATTATTTACAGTGGTCCCTGCGAAGTATATCATTATTCACAGTGGTGCCTGGGCAGAATATCATTATTTACAGAGATCCCTGGATAGAATAGCATTATTTACAGTGGTCACTAGGCAGAATATCATTATTCAGAGGTCCCTGGGTAGTATGTCATTATTTACAGTGGGCCCTGGGTAGTATATCATTATTTACAGTGATCCATGGCAAGTATATCATTATTTACAGTGGTCCCTGGGCAGTATATCATAATGTACAGTGATCTCTGGGCAGTATGTCATTATTTACAGTTATCCCTGGATAGAATATCTTAAATTACAGTGCTCGCTGTGCAGTATATCATTATTTACAGTGGCCATTGGGAGATATATCATTATTTACAGTGGGCCCTGGGTAGTATATCATTATTCACAGTGGTGCCTGGGCAAAATACCATTATTTAAAGAGATCCCTGGATAGATTATCATTATTTACATTGGTCACTAGGCAGAATATTATTATTTACAGAGGTCCTTGGGTAGTATATCATTATTTACAGTTGTCCCTGGGCAGTATATATTTATTTACAGTGGACCATGGGTAGAATATCATTATTTACAGCGGTCCCTCGGCAGTATATCATTATTTTCTGTGTGTCCTCGCTAGTGTATCATTAACATTGTTCCCTGGGTGGAATATCATTATGTATAGTGGTCCCTGTGTAGCATATCATTATATACAGAAGTCCGTGGGTAGTATATCATTATTTACAATGGCCCCTGTGTAGATTATCATTATTTATAGTGATCCCTGGGCAGTACATCATTATTTAATGTTGTCCCTGGGTAGAATATCATTATGCAATGTGGTCCCTGGGCAGTATACCATTATTTACAGTAGTCGCTGGGCAGAATATCACAATTTACTGCTGTCTCTGTGCAGTATATCATTATTTACATAGTTTCCTGGGCAGCATATCATTATTTACAGTGGTCCCAGGGCAGTATATTATTATTTAGAGTGGTCCCTGGGCAGTATATCATAATTTACAGTGATCCCTGGGCAGTATATCATTATTTACAGTTATCCCTGGGTAGAATATCATTAATTACAGTGCTGCCTGGGCAGTATATCATTATGTACAGTGGACCTTGGGAGGTATTTAATTATTTACAGTGCGCCCTGGGTAGTATATCTTTATTTACAGCGGTCCCTGTGCATTATATCATTATTTACAGTGGTCCCTGCGAAGTATATCATTATTCACAGTGGTGTCTGGGCAGTATATCATTATTTAAAGAGATCCCTGGATTAAATATTATTAATTACATTGCTCCCTGGGCAGTATACCATTATTTACAGTGGTCCTTGGGAGGTATATCCTTATTTACAGTGGGCCCTGGGTAGCATATCATTATATACAGTGGCCTCTGGGCAGTATATCATTATTTACAGCAGTTCCAGGGTAGTATATTTACAGTTGTCCCTGGGAGGAATATCAATGTCTACAGTGGTTTCTGGGTTGAATATGATTATTCACAGTGCTCCCTGGGCAGCATATCATTATTTATAGCAGTCCCTGAGCAGAAAATCATTATTTACATTATTTCCTGGGTTGAATATCATTATTTACAGTGGTCCAATGGCAGTATATCATTATTTACAGTGGACCCTGGGTAGAATATCATTATTTACAGAGCTCCCTGGGTTGTATATCATTATTTACAGCAGACCCTGAGCAGTATATCATTAATTACAGTGCTCCCTGGGCAGTATATCAATATTTACAGTGGTCCTTGGGAGGCATATCCTTATTTACAGTGGGCCCTCGGTAGTATATCATTATTTACAGTGGCCCCTGGGTACAATATCATTATTTAAAGAGGGCCCTGGGCAGTATATCATTATTTATAGTGGTCGCAGAGTAGTATATCAATATTTACAGCGGTTACTGGGCATTATATCATTATTTACAGCAGTTCCTGGGTAGTATATTTACAGTTGTCCCTGGGAGGAATATCATTGTCTACAGTGGTTTCTGGGTAGAATATGATTATTCACAGTGCTCCCTGGGCAGTATATCATTATTTACAGCAGTCCCTGAGCAGAAAATCATTATTTACATTATTTCCTGGGTTGAATATCATTATTTACAGTGGTCCCATGGCAGTATATCATTATTTACAGTGGACCCTGGGTAGAATATCATTATTTACAGAGCTTCCTGGGTTGTATATCATTATTTACAGCAGACCCTGAGCAGTATATCATTATTTACAGTGGACCCTGGTATAGTATCATTATTTACAGTTGTCCCTCGGCATTATTTATCATTATTTACAGTGGTCCAAGGGCAGTATATCATTACTTACAGCGATCGCTGGCAGTTTATCATTATGTACAGTGGTCCCTGGGTGAAATATCATTATTTACAGTGATCCTTGGACAGTATATCATTATATACAGGGGTCCCTGTGCAGTATATCATTAGTTACAGTGGACCCTGTGTAGTAAATCATTATTTACAGTGGTCCCTCGGTAGCATATCATTATTTACAGTGGACCTTGGGTAGTATATCATAATATACTGTGCTCTCTGGGTAGAATATCATTATTTACAGTGGTCCCATGGCATTATATCATTATTTACAGTAGACCCTGTGTAGAATATCATTATTTACAGTGGACCCAGAGTAGTATATCATTATTAACAGCGGTTACTGGGCATTATGTCATTATTTACAGCAGTCCCTGGGTAGTATATCATTATTTACGGTGGTCCCTGAGCAGTATAACATTATTTACAGAGGTTCCTGGGCAGCATATCATTATTTACAGTGGTCCGAGGGCAGTATATTATTATATGCAGTGGTCGCTGGGCAGTATATCATAATTTACAGTGCTCCCTGGGCAGTATATCATTATTTACAGTTATCCCTGGCTAGAATATCATGAATTACAGTGCTCCCTGGGCAGTATATCAATATTTACAGTGGTCCTTGGGAGGTATATCCTTATTTACAGTGGGCCCTGGGTAGTATATCATTATTTACAGTGGCCCCTGGGTACAATATCATTTTTTAAAGAGGGCCCTGGGCAGTATATCATTATTTATTGTGGTCCCAGAGTAGTATATCAATATTTACAGCGGTTACTGGGCATTATATCATTATTTACAGCAGTTCCTGGGTAGTATATTTACAGTTGTCCCTGGGAGGAATATCAACGTCTACAGTGGTTTCTGGGTAGAATATGATTATTCACAGTGCTCCCTGGGCAGTATATCATTATTTACAGCAGTCCCTGAGCAGAAAATCATTATTTACATTATTTCCTGGGTTGAATATCATTATTTACAGTGGTCCAATGGCAGTATATCATTATTTACAGTGGACCCTGGGTAGAATATAATTATTTACAGAGCTCCCTGGGTTGTATATCATTATTTACAGCAGACCCTGAGCAGTATATCATTATTTACAGTGGACCCTGGTAGTATATCATTATTTACAGTTGTCCCTCGGCATTATTTATCATTATTTACAGTGGTCCAAGGGCAGTATATCATTAATTACAGCGATCGTTGGGCATCTTATCATTATTTACAGTGGTCCCTGGGTGAAATATCATTATTTACAGTGATCCTTGGACAGTATATCATTATATACAGGGGTCCCTGTGCAGTATATCATTAGTTACAGTGGACCCTAGGTAGTATATCATTATTTACAGTGGTCCCTCGGTAGCATATCATTATTTACAGTGGACCATGGGTAGTATATCATAATTTACAGTGCTCTCTGGGTAGAATATTATTTACAGTGGTCCCATGGCATTATATCATTATTTACAGTAGTCCCGGGGTAGAATATCATTATTTACAGTGGTCACCGGGCAGTATAACATTATTTACTGAGGTTCCTGGGCAGCATATCATTATTTACAGTGGTCCGAGGGCAGTATATTAATATTTACAGTGGTCCGAGGGCAGTATATTAATATTTACAGTGATCCCTGGGCAGTATATCAGTATTTGCAGTTATCTCTGGGTAGAATATCATTAATTACAATGCTCCCTCGGCAGTATATCATTATTTACAGTGGTCCTTGGGAGCTATATCCTTATTAACAGTGGGCCCTGGGTAGTATATCATTATTTACAGTGGCCTCTGGGCACTATATCATTATTTTCAGTGGACCCTGGGTAGTATAGCATTAATTACTGTGGCCCCAAGGCAGAATATCGTTATTTACAGTGGTCCTATGTCAGAATATCATTATTTCCAGTGGTCCGTGGGTGGAATATCATTATTTACTTGATCCCTGTGTAGTATATCATTATTTACAGTGGTTCCTGGGCAGTATATCATTAGTTACAGTGGACCCCGTGTAGTATATCATTATTTACAGTGGTCCCTCGGTAGTATATCATTATTTACAGTGGTCCCATGGCAGTATATCGTTATTTACAGTGGTCCCTGGGTGAAATATCATTATTAACAGTGGTCCTTGGACAGTATACCATTATATACAGGGGTCCCTGTGCAGTATATCATTAGTTACAGTGGACCCCGGGTAGTATATCATTATTTACAGTGGTCCCTCGGTAGCATATCATTATTTACAGTGGATCTTGGGTAGTATATCATAATTTACAGTTATCCCTGGATAGTTAATCATTATTTACAGTGGTCCCTGGGCAGTAATTCTTTATTTACTCTGGGCCCTGGATTATCTTTATTTACAGTGGTCCCTGGGTAGAATATCATTAATTATAGTGATCTCTGGTCAGTGATCCCTGGGTCGAAAATCATTATTTACAGTGTGCCCTGGATTGTATATCTATTTACAGTGCTCCCTGGGTAGTATATCCTTATTTACAGTGGTCCCAATGCAGTATATCATTATTTAGAGTAATTTCTGGCGGTATATCATTATTTACAGTAGGTCCTGGGCAGTATATCATTATTTACAGTGGTCCCTGGATTATATATCATTATTTACAGTGGTCCCTAGGGTAGTATATCAGTATTTGCAGTGGTCAATGGGCAGTATATCATGATTTACAGTGATCCCTGGGCAGTATATAATTATTTACAGTGGTCACTGTGGAGCATCTCATTATATTCTGTGGTCCCTGGGTAGAATATCATTAGTTACAGTGGTCCCTGGTTAGTATATCATTATTTACAGTAATCCCTGGGCAGTATATCATTATTTACTCTGATCCCTGTATAGGAAGTCATTATTTACAGTGGACCCTGGGCACAGTATAATTATTTACATTGGTCCCTGGAGAGTATTGCATTATTTACAGTTGTTAGTTAACAGTTTTATCGTTCTTTACAGTGGCACCTGGGTACTATATCATTATTTACAGTGGTCCCTGGTTAGTATATAATTATTTACAGTGGGCCCTGGGTTGAATATCATTATTTACAGTGGTCCCCGGGGATTATATCAATATTTACAGTGTCCCTGGGCAGTATATCATTATTTATAGTGATCCCTGGTCAGTATATAATTATTTACAGTGTGCCCTGGATAGTATATCATTATTTACAGTGTGCCCTGGATTGTATACCATTATTTACAGTGGTCGCAGGGTAGAATATCATTATTTACAGTGATCCCTGGGCAGCATATCATTAGTTACAGTGATCCCAGGGTAGAAATTCATTATTTACAGTGTGCCATGGATTGTATATCTATTTACAGTGGTCCCTGGATAGTATATCATTATTTACAGTGGATCTTGGGCAGTATAGCATTATTTACAGTCATCCCTGTATAGAAATTCATTATTTACAATGGTCCCAGGGCATAATATAATTATTTACATTGGTCTCTGGATAGTACAACAGTATTTACAGTTGTCAGTGAGGAGAATAATCATTATTTACAGTGGTCCCTGGGTCGTATATCATTATTTACAGTGATCCCTGGGCATTATATCATTATTTACAGTGGTTCCTGATCAGTATATCATTATTTACAGTGGTCCCTGGGTAGTATATCATTAATTACAGTGTGCCCTGGAGAGTATATCATTATTTAGAGTGTGCTTTGGGTAGTATATCTTTGTAAACAGTGTGGCCTGGATTGTATATCATTATTTACAGTGGTCCTTGGGCAGTATATCATTTTTTACAGATGGCCCTGGGCAGTACATAATTATTTACAGTGCTCTCTGGGTAGTATATCATTATTTACAGTGTTCCCTGGATAGATTATCATTATTTACAGTGTGCCCTGGACAGTATATCATTATTTACAGTGATCCCAGGGCATTATATCATTATTTACAGCGATCCCTGGCAAGTATATCATTATTTACTGTTGTCCCCGGTCAGTATATCATTATTTAGAGTGGTCCCTGGGCAGGATATCGTTATTTATAGTGGTCCCTGGGTTGTATACCATTATTTACATTGGACCCTGGATTGCATATCATTATTTACAGTGATCCCTGGGCAGTATTTCATTATTTACAGTGGTCCCTGGGCAGTATATCATTATTTACAGTGATCCCTAGATAGATAATCATTATTTTCAGTGAACCCTGGATTGTATATCATTATTTACAGTGGTCCCTAGGGTAGTATATCAGTATTTGCAGTGGTCAATGGGCAGTATATCATGATTTACAGTGATCCCTGGGCAGTATATAATTATTTACAGTGGTCACTGTGGAGCAGCAGAGGGCAGCAGAGCAGAGCTACTGATCAGCTGTTCTGGGGAAATTTGCATACGTGCAGTGCGGTCAGCCTAAGTTGAAGGTGGTTTGTGGAGGGGCTGTTGGCAAGTGACAGTTAAACCCGAAACACTTTGTGAGTGTTTCCCACCCTACCTCCTCCTCTAACCAACCCCCCCACCCCACGGTGGTTGGGAAGCGGGAGCAGGGGCCTGTCGTGAAGGTGAGTGAGTGCCTTTAAATTTGCTTACCTTTCAGCGGGATCAGGGTTTGAGGTAATATCAGGTAAGCTCTTCCTTTCTTTTTCTTTTTCTTGTTTTTTTTTTAATCTAGAGGGGATGTCAGGGAAGGCAGTACAATGCTCCTCCTGCAGAATGTTTGAGGTGAGGGACGCCGTCAGTGTCCCTGCTGATTTCATCTGTGGGAAGTGCACCCAACTCCAGCTCCTCAAAAACCGTGTTAGGGACCTGGAGCTTGAGCTGGATGAACTTCGGATCATTCGGGAGGCAGAGGGGGTCATAGATAGGAGCTTCAGGGAAGTAGTTACACCAAAGACTGGAGATAGATGGGTAACTGTAAGAGGGACTGGGAAGAAGCAGTCAGTGCAGGGACCCCCTGCGGTCGTTCCCCTGAGTAACAAGTATACCGTTTTGGATACTTGTGGGGGGGACGACTTACCAGGGGTAAGCCATGGGGTACGGGCCTCTGGCACGGAGTCTGTCCCTGTTGCTCAGAAGGGAAGGGGGGAAAGGAGTAGAACATTAGTAATTGGGGACTCAATAGTCAGGGGCACAGATAGGAGATTTTGTGGGAGCGAGAGAGACTCACGTTTGGTATGTTGCCTCCCAGGTGCAAGGGTACGTGATGTCTCGGATCGTGTTTTCCGGGTCCTTAAGGGGGAGGGGGAGCAGCCCCAAGTCGTAGTCCACATTGGCACTAACGACATAGGTAGGAAAGGGGACAAGGATGTCAGGCAGGCCTTTAGGGAGCTAGGATGGAAGCTCAGAGCGAGAACAAACAGAGTTGTTATCTCTGGGTTGTTGCCCGTGCCACGTGATAGTGAGATGAGGAATAGGGAGAGAGAGCAATTAAACACGTGGCTACAGGGATGGTGCAGGCGGGAGGGATTCAGATTTCTGGATAACTGGGGCTCTTTCTGGGGAAGGTGGGACCTCTATAGACAGGATGGTCTACATCTGAACCTGAGGGGCACCAATATCCTGGGGGGGAGATTTGTTAGTACTCTTTGGGGGGGTTTAAACTAATCCAGCAGGGGCATGGGAACCTGGATTGTAGTTTTGGGGTGCGAGAGATTGAGAGTAGAGAGGTCAGGAGCACAGTTTTGACTTCGCAGGAGGGCGGCAGTGTTCAGGTCTGTGGTTTGAAGTGTGTCTATTTCAATGCCAGGAGTATACGAAATAAGGTAGGGGAACTGGCAGCATGGGTTGGTACCTGGGACTTCGATGTTGTGGCCATTTCAGAGACATGGATAGAGCAGGGACAGGAATGGTTGTTGCAGGTTCCGGGGTTTAGGTGCTTTAGTAAGGTCAGAGAAGGGGGCAAAAGAGGGGGAGGTGTGGCGCTGCTAGTCAAGGACAGTATTACGGTGGTAGAAAGGATGCAAGATGGGGACTCTTCTTCCGAGGTAGTATGGGCTGAGGTTAGAAACAGGAAAGGAGAGGTCACCCTGTTGGGAGTTTTCTATAGGCCACCTAATAGTTCTAGAGATGTAGAGGAAAGGATGGCGAAGATGATTCTGGAAAAGAGCGAAAGTAACAGGGTAGTTGTTATGGGAGACTTTAACTTTCCTAATATTGACTGGAAAAGATATAGTTCGAGTACATTGGATGGGTCGTTCTTTGTACAATGTGTGCAGGAGGGTTTTCTGACACAATATGTTGACAGGCCAACAAGAGGTGAGGCCACTTTGGATTTGGTTTTGGGTAATGAACCAGGCCAGGTGTTAGATCTGGAGGTAGGTGAACACTTTGGAGACAGTGACCACAATTCGGTGACCTTTACGTTAGTGATGGAAAGGGATAAGTATACCCCGCAGAGCAAGAGTTATAGCTGGGGGAAGGGCAATTATGATGCCATTAGACATGACTTAGGATGTGTTGGTTGGAGAAGTAGGCTGCAAGGGTTGGGCACACTGGATATGTGGAGCTTGTTCAAGGAACAGCTATTGCATGTTCTTGATAAGTACGTACCAGTCAGGCAGGGAGGAAGGGGTCGAGCGAGGGAACCGTGGTTTACCAAAGAAGTGGAATCTCTTGTTAAGAGGAAGAAGGAGGCCTATGTGAAGATGAGGCGTGAAGTTTCAGTTGGGGCGCTTGATAGTTACAAGGAAGCGAGGAAGGATCTAAAAAGAGAGCTGAGACGAGCAAGGAGGGGACATGAGAAGTCTTTGGCAGGTAGGATCAAGGAAAACCCAAAAGCTTTCTATTGGTATGTCAGGAATAAAAGAATGACTAGGGTAAGAGTAGGGCCAGTCAAGGACAGTGGTGGGAAGTTGTGTGTGGAGGCTGAGGAGATAAGCGAGATACTAAATGAATACTTTTCGTCAGTATTCACTCAAGAAAAAGATAATATTGTGGAGGAGAATGCTGAGACCCAGGCTATTAGAATAGATGGCATTGAGGTGCGTAGGGAAGAAGTGTTGGCAATTCTGGACAAGGTGAAAATAGATAAGTCCCCGGGGCCGGATGGGATTTATCCTAGGATTCTCTGGGAAGCCAGGGAAGAGATTGCTGAGCCTTTGGCTTTGATTTTTAGGTCATCATTGGCTACAGGAATAGTGCCAGAGGACTGGAGGATAGCAAATGTGGTCCCTTTGTTCAAGAAGGGGAGTAGAGATAACCCCGGTAACTATAGGCCGGTGAGCCTAACGTCTGTGGTGGGTAAAGTCTTGGAGAGGATTATAAAAGATACGATTTATAATCATCTAGATAGGAATAATATGATTAGGGATAGTCAGCATGGTTTTGTGAAGGGTAGGTCATGCCTCACAAACCTTATCGAGTTCTTTGAGAAGGTGACTGAACAGGTAGACGAGGGTAGAGCAGTTGATGTGGTGTATATGGATTTCAGTAAAGCGTTTGATAAGGTTCCCCACGGTCGGCTATTGCAGAAAATACGGAGGCTGGGGATTGAGGGTGATTTAGAGATGTGGATCAGAAATTGGTTAGTTGAAAGAAGACAGAGAGTGGTAGTTGATGGGAAATGTTCAGAATGGAGTGCAGTTACGAGTGGCGTACCACAAGGATCTGTTCTGGGGCCGTTGCTGTTTGTCATTTTTATAAATGACCTAGAAGAGGGCGCAGAAGGATGGGTGAGTAAATTTGCAGACGACACTAAAGTCGGTGGAGTTGTAGACAGTGCGGAAGGATGTTGCAGGTTACAGAGGGACATAGATAAGCTGCAGAGCTGGGCTGAGAGGTGGCAAATGGAGTTTAATGTGGAGAAGTGTGAGGTGATTCACTTTGGAAAGAATAACAGGAATGCGGAATATTTGGCTAATGGTAAAATTCTTGGTAGTGTGGATGAGCAGAGGGATCTCGGTGTCCATGTACATAGATCCCTGAAAGTTGCCACCCAGGTTGATAGGGTTGTGAAGAAGGCCTATGGTGTGTTGGCCTTTATTGGTAGAGGGATTGAGTTCCGGAGCCATGAGGTCATGATGCGGCTGTACCAAACTCTGGTACGGCCGCATTTGGAGTATTGCGTACAGTTCTGGTCGCCTCATTATAGGAAGGACGTGGAAGCTTTGGAACGGGTGCAGAGGAGATTTACCAGGATGTTGCCTGGTATGGAGGGAAAATCTTATGAGGAAAGGCTGATGGACTTGAGGTTGTTTTCGTTAGAGAGAAGAAGGTTAAGAGGTGACTTAATAGAGGCATACAAAATGATCAGAGGGTTAGATAGGGTGGACAGCGAGAGCCTTCTCCCGCGGATGGAGGTGGCTAGCACGAGGGGACATAGCCTTAAATTGAGGGGTAATAGATATAGGACAGAGGTCAGAGGTGGGTTTTTTACGCAAAGAGTGGTGAGGCCGTGGAATGCCCTACCTGCAACAGTAGTGAACTCGCCAACATTGAGGGCATTTAAAAATTTATTGGACAAGCATATGGATGATAAGGGCATAGTGTAGGTTAGATGGCCTTTAGTTTTTTTTTCCATGTCGGTGCAACATCGAGGACCGAAGGGCCTGTACTGCGCTGTATCGTTCTATGTTCTATGTTCTATTTACACTATGTCATTATTTACAGTGGGTCCTGAATAGAAAAGCATTATTTACAGTGGTCCCTGAATGGTATATCATTATTTACAGTGGTCCCTGGGCATAATATAATTATTTACATTGGTCCCTGCATAGTATAACATTATTTACAGTTGTCAGTGGGCAGTATAATCATTATTTACAGTGATCCCTGGGCAGTATATTATTAATTACTGAGGTCACTTGGCACTATATCATTATTTACAGTGGGTCCTGGGTAAAATATCATTATTCACAGTGACCCCGGGTAAAAGAATCGTTATTTGCAGTGTGCCCTGGGTAGTTTATCATTATTTACAGTAGTCAATGTGCAGAATATCATTATTTATAGTGATCACTGGGCAGTATATCATTATTTACAGTGGCCACTGGGGATTATCTCATTAGATACTGTGGTCCCTGGGTATAATATAATTATTTACATTGGTCCCTGGATAGTATAATTTTATTTACAGTTGTCACTGAGCAGTATAATCATTGTTTACAGTGGTCCCTGGGTAGTATATCATTATTTACAGTGGTCCTTGGCAGTATATCATTCTTTACAGTGATCCCTGGGCAGTATATCATTATTTACAGTGGGCCCTGGGCAGTATATCAATATTTACAGTGGACCCTGGGGATAATATAATTATTTACATTGGTCCCTGGATAGTATAACATTATTTACAGTGTGCCCTGGGTAGAATATTATTATTTACAGTGGTCCCCGGGGAGTATATCATTATTTACAGTGTCCCCGGGGAGTATATCATTATTTACAGTGGTCAATGGGCAGTATATCATTATTTACAGTGACCCTGGGTAGAATATCATCATTTACAGTGTCCCCGGGGAGTATATCATTATTTACAGTGGTCAATAGGCAGTATATCATTATTTATAGTGGTCCCCGGGGAGTATATCATTATTTCCAGTGGTCCCTGGGCAGTATATCATTATTTCCAGTGGTCCCTGGGCAGTATATCATTATTTATAGTGACCCCTGGGCAGTATATCATTATTCACAGTGGTCACTGGGCATAATATATTTATTCACATTGGTCCCTGGATAGTATAACATTATTTACATTTGTCAGTGGGCAGTACACTCATTATTTACAGTGGTCCCTGTGTAGTATATCATTTTTTACAGTGTGCCCTGGATTGTTTACCATTATTTACGATGGTCCCTGGGTAGACTATCATTATTTACAGTAATCCCTGGGCAGTATTTCATCATTTACTGTGATCCCTGTGTAGAAAATCATTATTTACAGTGATCCCTGTGCAGTATATCATTATTTACAGTGATCCCTGGGTTGAAAATCATTATTTACAGTGTGCCCTGGATTGTATATCTATTTACAGTGGTCGCTGGGTAGTATATAATTATTTACAGTGATCCCTGGATTGAAAATCATTATTTACAGCGGTCCCTGGCCAAAAGACAATTATTTACATTTTTCCCTGGATAGTATAACATTATTTACAGTTGTCAGTGAGCAGTATAATCATTATTTACATTGGTCCCTGTGAAGTATATCATTATTTACAGTGGTCCCTGGGCAGTATATTATTATTTACAGTTGTCCCCGGATAATATATCATTATTTACAGTGGTTCCTGGGCATAATATAATTATTTACATTGGTCCCTGGATAGTATAAGATTATTTAAACATGTCAGTGGGCAGTATATGAGTGAAGACAAGCATCCAGCAGATGTTCTGGGGACATTTGCATACGTGCAGTGCGGTCAGCCTAAGTTGAAGGTGGTTTGTGGAGGGGCTATTGTGGTGACAATTAAACCCGAAACACTTCGTCAGTGTTTCCCACCCTACCTCCTCCTCTAACCAAAACAAACACGGCCGTTGGGAAGTGGGAGCAGGGTCCTGCCGTGAAGGTGAGTGAGTGCCTTTAAATGTGCTTACCTTTCAGCGTGAACAGGGTTTGAGGGAATATCAGGTAAGCTCTTCCTTTCTTTTTCTTTTTTTTTAATCTAGAGGTGATGTCAGGGAAGGCAGTACAATGCTCCTCCTGCAGGATGTTTGAGGTAAGGGATGCCGTTTGTGTCCCTGCTGATTTCATCTGTGGGAAGTGCACCCAACTCCAGCTCCTCAAAAACCGTGTTAGGGACCTGGAGCTTGAGCTGGATGAACTTCGGATCATTCGGGAGGCAGAGGGGGTCAGAGATAGAAGCTTCAGGGAGATAGTTACGCCAAAGAATAAAGATAGATGGGTGACGGTGAGAGGGGCTGGGGGTAAGCAGTCAGTGCATGGATCCCCTGTGATTGTTCCCCTTCGTAACAAGTATACCGTTTTGGATACTTGTTGGGTGGGAACTTACCAGGGGTAAGCCATGGGGTACGGGCTTCTGGTACGGAGTCTGTCCCTGTTGCTCAGAAGGGAAGGGGGGAAGGAGTAGAACATTAGTAATTGGGGATTCAATAGTCAGGGGCACAGATAGGAGATTTTGTGGGAGCGAGAGAGACTCACGATTGGTATGTTGTCTCCCAGGTGCAAGGGTACGTGATGTCTCGGATCGTGTTTTCCGCGTCCTTAAGGGGGAGCGGGAGCAGGCCCAAGTCGTAGTCCACATTGGCACTAACGACATCGGTAGGAAAGTGGACAAGGATGTCAGGCAGGCCTTTAGGGGGCTTGGATGGAAGCTCAGAGCGAGAACAAACAGAGTTGTTATCTCTGGGTTGTTGCCCGTGCCACGTGATATTTTGACGAGGAATAGGAAGGGAGAGCAATCAAACACGTGGCTACAGGGATGGTGCAGGCAGGAGGGATTCAGATTTCTGGGTAACTGGGGCTCTTTCTGGGGAAGGTGGGACCTCTATAGACAGGATGGTCTACATCTGAACCTGAGTGGCACCAATATCCTGGGGGGGGAGATTTGTTAGTGCTCTTTGGGGGGGGGGGGTTAAACTAATTCAGCAGGGGCATGGAAACCTGGATTGTAGTTTTGGGGTACGGGAGAATGAGAGTTTAGAGGTCAGGAGCACAGATTTGACTACGCAGGAGGGTGCCAGTGTTCAGGTAGGTGGTTTGAAGTGTGTCTACGTCAATGCCAGGAGTATACGAAATAAGGGAGGGGAACTGGCAGCATGTGTTGGTACCTGGGAATTCGATGTTGTGGCCATTTCAGAGACATGGGTAGAGCAGGGACAGGAATGGTTGTTGCAGGTTCCGGGGTTTATGTGTTTTAGTAAGCTCAGAGAAGGGGGCACAAAAGGGGATGTGTGGCGATGCCAGTCAAGGACAGTATTACGGTGGCGGAAAGGATGCTAGATGGGGACTCTTCTTCCGAGGTAGTATGGGCTGAGGTTAGAAACAGGAAAGGAGAGGTCACCCTGTTCGGAGTTTCCTATAGGCCACCTAATAGTTCTAGGGATGTAGCGGAAAGGATTGCGAAGACGATTCTCGAAAAGAGCGAAAGTAACAGGGTAGTTGTTATGGGAAACTTTAACTTTCCAAACATTGACTGGAAAAGGTATAGTTCGAGTACATTAGATGCGTCGTTCTTTGTACAATGTGTGCTGGAGGGTTTCCTGACACAATATGTTGACAGGCCAACAATAGGCGAGGCCACATTGGATTTGGTTTTGGGTAATGAACCAGGCCAGGTGTTATATCTGGAGGTAGGTGAGCACTTTGGAGACAGTGACCACAGTTCGGTGACCTTTACGTTAGTGATGGAAAGGGATAAGTATACCCCGCAGGGCAAGTTATATCTGGGGGAATGGCAATTATGATGCCATTAGACATGACTTAGGATGTGTAGGTTGGAGAAGTAGGCTACAAGGGTTGGGCACACTGGATATGTGGAGCTTGTTCAAGGTGTGGTATTGTGTGAAGCAATGAATGGCATGATGGGAAAACTAGTCAAGTCTTCTTGGTACAATTAAATTTAAACTGACTTCGCATAACCTAAGGCACGAATACGAGCAGGCCACTGTCAACTTGACTTGGGAACTGGGTGACTCTGAAACTCTAAGATAAGGTGTGTGCGTCAAGAGTCTAGAAGCAGTTTCAATACATACTAAGCTGCAAAACTGTCTCTTCCTGTACGTAAACAAATTCGTCCTTTTCTTAAAACAAAGTCATGATAATGATATGAAACCCCAGTCCCCTAAAGGTCAGCAAGGTGACGCCATTGTAACGATTATTATTATGTTTTACTTTCGATCAAATTCCTGACCAAGTTGTATTCATGTTATCTTGATCCTATTCATCTTATTCTTCTGCGAGATTGCAGACTTGGGATGGACGCAGCAGTTTGTAATTGACTGCCTTCCGACTTCAAGTCTCAGCCATTACTACGAGCAGTCAGTTCTAATTCGGAAATAAAGTTCAGTTTTGCTTACCTAATGAATCATGTTTGCATTTTTCTATCACAGTCCGGATGCGGGGAAATATTGACTGTGGCATTTGGCGCTGCGAGAAAAAATCCAATATCCTGAAGTGATGTTCTATGAGGGACTGTAAAAAAGTGATCAAAGCCATGACCGGAGTACAGAGACAGACGCCGGCACAAGGTAAGATTAACCTTGGTCTCTCTCTCTCTCGGATCTGTGCTGCGGCCCCTCATCCCCGACGGAAGTAACTAAACAGGTGACGGTTCTCGAATCTAAATTTGACTGTGAGTACATTTTGTTTGTGTAATTAGCCGCAGTTGATCTCGTTTTCCATCCGGAACAGATTTATACAGGCTGTCAATAAATTTGTGTCAGGGACCCTTTGATTAAGTTTTGGGATCAGGGACCCTGTCAGTAATTTTTTGGGGTTAGGGACCCTGTCAGTAATTTTTTGGGGGTCAAGGACCCTGTCAGTAATTTTTTGGGGTTAGGGACCCTGACAGTAATTTTTTGGGGGTCAAGGACCCTGTCAGTAATTTTTTGGGGTCGGGGAATATCCAATTTGATTTGGTACCAGAAAATATTTTAAAAGCATTTTTTGCCAGGGGCACATTTTCCTGACATTATGCGACAAACTTTAGACAAAACTAGCGGCAATTCCCCTCTATTTTTCATGTTTATAGAGAACCCCTTCTCAAGAACGTCATATTCGAAGATTGGCTGCAGCGCTGCTTTAAACAATAAATTAGGTAATGATATCTGGCCACAAGGTTACACAGGGATCTTGGAACTTTGACAATAGCATTGATACAGAATAAAAAGCAATCTGGAAAAAAAATGCCGGCTTCAAATTGTTTAATTTTACAGTGGAAAAAAACACAGTCCACTTAACGCAACGACCAATCACTATTAATTAGTTTGAGAGATAACACCCGCAAAAAAGGGATTAATGAGTGTGTGAACGGTAAAGCGAAAGAACATAGAACATAGAACATAGAACGATACAGCGCAGTACAGGCCCTTCGGCCCTCGATGTTGCACCGACATGGAAAAAAAAAACTAAAGGCCATCTAACCTACACTATGCCCTTATCATCCATATGCTTATCCAATAAATTTTTAAATGCCCTCAATGTTGGCGAGTTCACTACTGTTGCAGGTAGGGCATTCCACGGCCTCACCACTCTTTGCGTAAAAAACCCACCTCTGACCTCTGTCCTATATCTATTACCCCTCAATTTAAGGCTATGTCCCCTCGTGCTAGCCACCTCCATCCGCGGGAGAAGGCTCTCGCTGTCCACCCTATCTAACCCTCTGATCATTTTGTATGCCTCTATTAAGTCACCTCTTAACCTTCTTCTCTCTAACGAAAACAACCTCAAGTCCATCAGCCTTTCCTCATAAGATTTTCCCTCCATACCAGGCAACATCCTGGTAAATCTCCTCTGCACCCGTTCCAAAGCTTCCACGTCCTTCCTATAATGAGGCGACCAGAACTGTACGCAATACTCCAAATGCGGCCGTACCAGAGTTTGGTACAGCTGCATCATGACCTCATGGCTCCGGAACTCAATCCCTCTACCAATAAAGGCCAACACACCATAGGCCTTCTTCACAACCCTATCAACCTGGGTGGCAACTTTCAGGGATCTATGTACATGGACACCGAGATCCCTCTGCTCATCCACACTACCAAGAATTTTACCATTAGCCAAATATTCCGCATTCCTGTTATTCTTTCCAAAGTGAATCACCTCACACTTCTCCACATTAAACTCCATTTGCCACCTCTCAGCCCAGCTCTGCAGCTTATCTATGTCCCTCTGTAACCTGCAACATCCTTCCGCACTGTCTACAACTCCACCGACTTTAGTGTCGTCTGCAAATTTACTCACCCATCCTTCTGCGCCCTCCTCTAGGTCATTTATAAAAATGAAAAACAGCAACGGCCCCAGAACAGATCCTTGTGGTACGCCACTCGTAACTGAACTCCATTCTGAACATTTCCCATCAACTACCACTCTCTGTCTTCTTTCAACTAGCCAATTTCTGATCCACATCTCTAAATCACCCTCAATCCCCAGCCTCCGTATTTTCTGCAATAGCCGACCGTGGGGAACCTTATCAAACGCTTTACTGAAATCCATATACACCACATCAACTGCTCTACCCTCGTCTACCTGTTCTGTCACCTTCTCAAAGAACTCGATAAGGTTTGTGAGGCATGACCTACCCTTCACAAAACCATGCTGACTATCCCTAATCATATTATTCCTATCTAGATGATTATAAATCGTATCTTTTATAATCCTCTCCAAGACTTTACCCACCACAGACGTTAGGCTCACCGGCCTATAGTTACCGGGGTTATCTCTACTCCCCTTCTTGAACAAAGGGACCACATTTGCTATCCTCCGGTCCTCTGGCACTATTCCTGTAGCCAATGATGACCTAAAAATCAAAGCCAAAGGCTAAGCAATCTCTTCCCTGGCTTCCCAGAGAATCCTAGGATAAATCCCATCCGGCCCCGGGGACTTATCTATTTTCACCTTGTCCAGAATTGCCAACACTTCTTCCCTACACACCTCAATGCCATCTATTCTAATAGCCTGGGTCTCAGCATTCTCCTCCTCAATATTATCTTTTTCTTGAGTGAATACTGACGAAAAGTATTCATTTAGTATCTCGCTTATCTCCTCAGCCTCCACACACAACTTCCCACCACTGTCCTTGACTGGCCCTACTCTTACCCTAGTCATTCTTTTATTCCTGACATACCTATAGAAAGCTTTTGGGTTTTCCTTGATCCTACCTGCCAAAGACTTCTCATGTCCCCTCCTTGCTCGTCTCAGCTCTCTCTTTAGATCCTTCCTCGCTTCCTTGTAACTATCAAGCGCCCCAACTGAAACTTCACGCCTCATCTTCACATAGGCCTCCTTCTTCCTCTTAACAAGAGATTCCACTTCTTTGGTAAACCACGGTTCCCTCGCTCGACCCCTTCCTCCCTGCCTGACTGGTACGTACTTATCAAGAACATGCAATAGCTGTTCCTTGAACAAGCTCCACATATCCAGTGTGCCCAACCCTTGCAGCCTACTTCTCCAACCAACACATCCTAAGTCATGTCTAATGGCATCATAATTGCCCTTCCCCCAGCTATAACTCTTGCTCTGCGGGGTATACTTATCCCTTTCCATCACTAACGTAAAGGTCACCGAATTGTGGTCACTGTCTCCAAAGTGTTCACCTACCTCCAGATCTAACACCTGGCCTGGTTCATTACCCAAAACCAAATCCAAAGTGGCCTCACCTCTTGTTGGCCTGTCAACATATTGTGTCAGAAAACCCTCCTGCACACATTGTACAAAGAACGACCCATCCAATGTACTCGAACTATATCTTTTCCAGTCAATATTAGGAAAGTTAAAGTCTCCCATAACAACTACCCTGTTACTTTCGCTCTTTTCCAGAATCATCTTCGCCATCCTTTCCTCTACATCTCTAGAACTATTAGGTGGCCTATAGAAAACTCCCAACAGGGTGACCTCTCCTTTCCTGTTTCTAACCTCAGCCCATACTACCTCGGAAGAAGAGTCCCCATCTTGCATCCTTTCTACCACCGTAATACTGTCCTTGACTAGCAGCGCCACACCTCCCCCTCTTTTGCCCCCTTCTCTGACCTTACTAAAGCACCTAAACCCCGGAACCTGCAACAACCATTCCTGTCCCTGCTCTATCCATGTCTCTGAAATGGCCACAACACCATCCCAAAGATTGGGAGACTTTAAAATTGTAATGTGAGCTTTGGGATAGAAAACAGTGAAAACACTAAAAAAAGCAATCTGGTAATAACAAATCTCCTGTTAGCAGAAAAGTAGGACTGGCCAATCAGATTATAGGAAAGGAGGATCCTCCCAGTTGCTCTGGCATGCCGATGTTCCCCTATTCAAGCGATACGGAAGACGAGGAGAATTTGAACCCTGGACCCCACCCTCATTCTGCGCTCCCCGATCCTACAATTCCACTGTCTCAAGTCCTGACTCCCACTTCTGATCCCATTACCAATGAAACTCCCGCTAACGTGCCCCCCTTAGCGAAACACACTTGGTCACAGACGCAAGCTGTAAATATCGAACAACCCTCTCTACGGAAGACATGATAATTGACTAAAAGGTGTTGATTAAACGATCCACAATAAGGGAATTATAGAAGTGAAGTTAATGAGTTACCAATTTAGAAGCATGCTGGCAATCATGACTAAAGTTTAACATTGCTTTTGAACAAAATTTAGTGGATCAGATGATGTAAACTGACTACTGCTTGGAATGTTGTACTGGCCTTATTATGATAACAAGTGGTTTTTCTAAAGGACAACAAAATGCGTACTCGAATTGTTTTAAAACTAATGGCAAAACATTCATATTTCCTCTTGCAAATGTTCCCAAAGTTGTTCAGTTCACACTATATCAGTTTAAAAGAAAGTAACTTTACAAATAAGAGTAATTGAAATATGAAAACGTTTTTAGATTGCGTGAAAAGACGTAAATGGCATCACGCCAAGTTCTCCGCCCCTTAGATTCTGCAGGAAACATTAACCATTTCAGCAGACAGTTGGTCTTTTCTGAATTGACAAAGAAAAAATACGTCTCCAAGAATAACTAATGCCTCTAAAATTAATCAGTGCAAATTGACTTAAATGGAATAACACAGATGCAGTTTTCGAAGGAGCATGAAAATGTTTTGTTCAAAATGTGTCCCCAAGGACAAGGGCTGCATCCAAGAGAGAGAAAGAGAGACAGAGGAAGAGATTGAACGAGAGAGAGAGAGAGAGTCAGCAACAGAAACAGGAACTGTTCGAGAGAGCGAAAGAGAGCGAGTCAGGGAGAGGCAGAGATGGAGAGGTAGGCAGATAAAGAGAAAGAGCAACAAGAGTTCCAAAGACAGATATAGTTATGTAGAGAGGGAGAGAGATAGATAAGAGAGAGATGGAAAGAATTCATATTTCATTTTTCAGACTTAGACTTTATAAATTATGTTTTAAGCTGTGATGATTTGAAAGAAGTAAAGATATATCGATGCCAACATGGTCCTTGTTGTTACCTGAAACCTTGGCGATAAAAGGTTCCCGTTAACTTTCTAAGGCGGATGACATAGAATTTTTACAGTGTCACCTTCAAGCTGTTAATTGGTTTGTAAGGAGTGTGATTACTCGTGATTTAAATTATAATCTCCTGCAGATGCGGATAACTCTGCTTAACAACACATAAACAGGGCAAAAAACGTGCGGACCCTGACATAAAACATCACACACGTAATTTCCATAATCAATTGTTAAAATTGTAAACAGAAGGACCATCTAGCATCAGACAAAGGGTGCAATGGGTAAAATTTTAGATACAACTTTTTAAAATGGCAGCGTACTGCAAACGCTGTGTGAACAGTACTGGGGGAAACTAAAGACTTATCAACAGTGATAGAAGCTCAACAAGCGATTTGGGGAAATAATCGGGGGTCAACTGCTCAAAAGTTAGTTGCTCTATGGAGGGAATATTGTCCAAAATTGAAGGATGCCTCTTTGTTAGCCAGCTGGCAGGATAAAGAATTAAAATTGTGTATAGAATTGACAGGTCTTGAAAACGGAATGCGCATTTTTCATTTCATTTTTCATATGGAAAAGAACCAAGTTAGGCTATCCACCTTGATCAGAAAGGGGCTAAATACTCCATTAGTTTTTGTTCAGGAATATCTGAGGATGACAAATCTCCCAAAATGAAAAAAGGGGAGCAAAGTCAATACAAGATTAAGGTTAGGAACTTAACAATGGATTCTTGTCTAAAATAACTTCAGATCGTTTCAGGCTGTCCAGATAGACTCGGCGGTGGTTCATTTCATTTGAAATAAAAAGAAATAATAAACATCCAGTAATGTCTCTTTCCAAAAAACTGGTTAAATAGCAAATATTGAAAATTGACTGAAATATGTCCCACTCATAGCCGTCTCCCAGGAAGGATGTACCTTAACTAGCGACACCTGACCTTATTAGGCAGACAGACACTGCAAATTCGGAGCGGTAATACAGTGCATTGATAATGGTATGTTTATAGAACTGTCGCAAATACGAGGTCACCAGCTGCAGAATTTAATAACTTCTGAGCCTGCGCCTGATTGCTCTGTGTTCTATGCTGGCAGCTAATGTTAACCCTGAGTACCACTGTTTAAAAAAATAAAAATCTAAACACTGCAGGAAGTCTTACAAAAGATTAATGACACTTGGGCACAGCTATTAAAACACCCGATAGAGTCCAGATGAGAGAATATAGTGACCCAAGCCTTGATAACGGCATTACCATATCACCTATCCCGCAGGCCCAGTTTCGAAACTTCCCCCTTTTCACTACTCCACAGTGGTGGTCGATTGATTTTGATCCCTCACACTTTTCACCTCCCTTAGATATTCCCAATCTACATGTCACTCTTTGCTACGATCATACAGTAACCACGCATGATTTGGAGAGCATTTACCAAGACAAAAGAAGGGTCTGCCTTTCTTGTCGAAGGCACATTAGAATATTTTAAACGCCCATTTGTCCACATTGGCACACTGCACCATCACCAATCTACGACTCCTGAACTACCCGCAGATTTATGGGCAGCCTCCAAACACGAAGTTGGTCTCACTAATGTCCCTCCCGTCGTTATTAGAGTCAAACCTGATATGCCCTTGCCCTCAATTTCACAGTACCCTTTGCGTCCCGAGGCTGAAGAAGGAGTCTCGGTCATGATTCAATCGTTCCTTCAACAGGGAATTTTGATACTGTGCCAATCGCCCTGTAACACCCCGATTCTTCCAGTTCCTAAGATAGGTAGACCATCCAAATGGCGTTTAGTCCAAGACCTCTGGCTTATTAATCAGATAGTTGAACCCTTACATCCTAGTGTCCCGAATTCAGCGACAATCCTTAGCAATGCCCCACTGGAAGCGGCTATTTTTACCCTTCTGGTTTGCAACATGCTTTTTTTGCGATACCCCCGCCCCTGAATCACAGTATTTGTTTGCCTTTACATTTAAGGAAAAGCAATACACCTGGACTAGGCTCCCATAGGGCTTCATTCATTCTCCGACTCTTTTCTCACAGGCATTGCACTCCCAGTTAGCGACATTAGCACCTCCTGGTGGCTCCACCATCATTCAATATGTTGATGACTTACTCCTTGCCAGCCCTGATTTCATCGCTAACCAGCGTGACACCTTTTACCTGCTCATCCGTCTCCATTCATGGGGATATGTAATCCCGCCCGCTAAAGTTAATAAAGGCCAACGACAAGTCAAATTTTTGGGTGTCCTAATAAATGCTACTGATCGCTCCCTTACTCAGGAACGCATTACTCCTATACTACAGACCCCATTTCCTACATCGCCCAAGCAGGTGCGAGACTTTTTAGGATTAGTGAACTTATTCAGACAATGGATTCCGAATGTTACTGTACATACTGAAGAATTAACTCCGTACTCCTCTCAAAATGCTCCTCTTACGTTTGAACTACCTGATTTAGCAAAGCAATCTTTCATTGAAAAATGCCCTGGCTACCGCCCCAGCACTAGGACGACCTATGTATGACAGACCTTTTGAGCTGTACGTTAATGTTCTTGATAAATGCGCCACTGGAGTTCTTACACAAGAGCACAGTGACCGGCGTCGTCCGGTCGCCTACTATTCTACCAAATTATATCCTGTAGCTTGTGGTCTACCTCCCTGCACCCAAACTCTCACTGTTGTCCATTTGTTAGCACAGGCAGCCTCTAATCTAACCCTTCACCAACCAGTACAAGTGCATACTTCACACTCTATCGTGGCTCTCCTAATGTCTCAGCAAACCCAACATCTGACACAAGCGCGATTGAGCCGCTATGAGGTTTCACTATTGCAAAACACCTACCTCTCTTTTCATTATTTTTCAACCTTAAATCCTGCTGTGTTCCTCGAACAACCCCCCAATAACTGGCGGACCCACCACACGATTGTTTGCTTCGTAATCACTTCCTTACCGCACCTTCCCGGATTTAACAGACAGGCCTATTGATAATCCAGATCTAATTTTTTATGTTGACGGCAGTTCTTCCATTTCCCCATTTGGTGTCCCACAGTCGGTATATGCCATGGTAACCGACACTGACGGGCAGGAAGCAGCAGCCTTCCAGACCCCTGTCTCTGCACAAAAAGCCGAGCTATTCACCCTTACTCGAGCATGTATTTTGGTCTCAGACAAAAGTACTAATGTTTACACTGATTCTAGGTATGCCTTTGGCGGGACCCATGATTTCGGCCGCCTCTGGCAACAGCGAGGTTTTCTCACCTCTGTGGGAACTCCCATTCAAAATGCTCTTTGGGTTAAAAATCTCCTCGATGCAATTCAGCTTCCCCGTCAATTGGCAATTATTAAATGCGTTGCACACACGAAGGGTGACACTCCTGTTCAATTAGGAAATGCCCGTGCTGATGCAGCTGCTAAAACTGCAGCTTCATCAACCTCTTTAATTGTTCCCAGTGGGGCTAATCAGGCTCTAAACCAGGTACCTGCATTACGGACGAAGGGTATGCCAGAGATAACTGAAGTTCAAAATTTACAGAGGGACGCCTCTGATTCAGAGTGAACACTATGGAAGTCAATGCGGTGTTCGCACTCCTTGACACGAGACCTCTGGCTGACTCCAGTTGGTCAAGTTTGTATTCCGAATTCTTTATTACCGTTATTTGTTGATTATTTGCATTCTTGTACCCATCTTGGCAAGGAGGGAGTGGTACAGCTACTCCTAAAAACTTGGTGGCACCCAGATTTGAATACAGCAGCGCAAACGCGGCTGGATCGATGCGTCATTTGCATGAAACATAATAAGGGTAAAGGTATTAAATGCCCTCCGGGAACCACCCCCTTGCCAGATGATCCTTTTGCTTATATGCAGCTTGATTTTATTGAATTGCCAAAAGCACAGTGCTATAAATATTGTTCAGTAATAATCGATGTGTTTAGTAAATGGATTGAAGCCTTCCTCACCACTAATTGTACGGCTCTACAGTAGTGAAGTTGTTGTTAACGGAAGTCATTCCTCGTTTTGGGGTACCCAAAATGGTGAGCTCAGACAGTGGACCACATTTTGTAGCTCGGATCAATACTGAATTGTGCAAAGCACTTGTAATTAAACAGCAACTGCACTGCGCGTATCACCCACAGGCAGCAGGAATTCTGGAAAGAGCCAACGGGACTTTAAAAGAAAAATTATCTAAATTAACTGAAGGGACTGGGATAAATTGGCTAAAAGTATTACCCTTGGCACTGTTTCACATGCGAGTGACTCCCCATTCGCGGACTGGACTGTCAGCTGCAGAGATAGTCTATGGTCGACCAATGAGGACTCCCTGGGATGCCCATGAAAAACCCCTAGAGGGACTAGACCTCCATGTGATGGGGGAACAAATGCAGAACGATTTGAGTCAATTAACACTTTCTTTGAAGTTTCTTCACTCACAGGTAAAACAGGCACATCTCCCAGTAACGACAGGGACAGCCGTCCCTCGATATCCAGTGGTCAAACCCGGAGACCTCGTGTTGGTAAAAAAAATGGGGCAGAAAGAAACTAGGACAACGCTGGAGCGGACCCTTCCTCGTACTACTGACGACGCCAACCGCAGCGACTGTTGAATGAATTTTACGACAAAATCAAACAGGCATCAGGGGAGATAGGGGGAATATGAAAATATGGAGATCTGCTGGCTATGACATGACTAAATTTTCAGCTTCGTATCAATCTACCTATAGTAATGCCTTAACTCCACCCTCACTCATTGTCCACTTGCATAATGTTCAAGGTTCCATATGTTTTAATGAATCAGGGAAAGGAAAGTTAAGGGGGCAATGTAGGTGCAACCTACCAATACAATCCCCTGGTTGACATCCGCTGATGACTTTACAGCCTACAATGGAACGTATTCCATATGCGGCACTAAAGCATATCCGTGGCTCCCCATTGATTGGACAGGTTGCTTTTTGGGATATGTCGTACACCAAATACGCCACCTACCCTCCCTTAAGCACTCCCCTCGCGAGCAAAAAGAACAATTTCTAAAACTGAACGGGCAAGGCATGAACGAACTGATCTACATGGCCTCAGCATTGGAACATCTGGCAAACGTAACGGCAACAAAAGCCAGGGACACTGGACAGGCACTGGCCGAGGTCTCAGCTGATCTAGTGACTGTCCGGACCGTGGCATTACAAAATCGAATGGCTTTGGATTATCTGTTAGCCTCGCAGGGAGGAACGTGCGCTATCATAGGCCAAGAGTTCTGTACTTACATTCCAGATGGCTCTGAAAATATCACTAACCTGGCCGACCATATTAAGACACAGGCTGATCAAATTCAAGAGATTGGCAGTGAATTTCACGACTATAACCCGCCGGGTTGGCTAGGGTGGTTGGGTCATGGATTATTTGACTGGATCTTTAAGGCCTTTATTCTACTTCTACTAATGCTACTAAGGATATGATTGCTTGCCTGCTTGTGTAAATGCATTTTCAAACCAATCATGGATACACCTATTTCGCTGGTTGTCATGATATGACAAAAGGGGGGAGTGTGGTATTTTGTGAAGCAAATAATGGCATGATGGGAAAACCAGTCAAGTCTTCTTGGTACAATTGAATTTAAACTGATTTCACATAACCTAAGGCACAGATACAAATTACACAGATACAAACAGCCGAGGTCAAGTTGACCTGAGAACTGGGTGACTCTGAAATTCTAGGATAAGGCATTTTCACAATGAGACTAGAAGCAGTCTCAATACATACCAAGCTGATAAACTGTCTCTTCCTGTACGTAAACAAATGTGTCCATTTCTTAAAACAAAGACAAGATAATGATATGAGACTCCAGTCCCCAAAAGTCAGCAAGGTGACACCATTTTAACGATTATTACTTATGTTTTACTTTCGATCAAATTCCTGACCAAGCTGTATTCATGTTATCTTGATCCTATAATGTATAAAAATCGCCTTATTCTTCTGTAATATCGCAGACTTGGGACGGACTCAGAGTTTGTACTTGACTGCTTTCCGACTTCAAGTCTCAGCCATTACTGCTAGCAGTTCTAATTCGTAAATAAAGTACAGTTTTGCTTACCTAATGAATGCTGTTTGAATTTCTCTATCACAGACAGACGCGGGGAAAATATTGAATACGACAACTGTGCAGCACTGTTTAAATACTGTTTACTGTGGGGAACGGTTTACATAGACCTCTGTTTACAGCAATATACGGTGTCGGCTCTCTGTGTACTGTAGAGCGCTGTTTACATTGAGTCTCTTTACTGCTGGCCACTTTTAAAATATTGCTCACTGCAAGGCACTGTTTACATAGACTCTGCAGCAGTGTACGATTTACATAAACACTGTTTAATGAAGGACACTGTTTAAATAGATTGTTTACAGCATTGTCGGGTTCACATTAACAGTTTACTGATTTTGACTGTTTATTGGAGGAAAATGCTTACATTAACTCTTTACAGCAGTGTACGGTTTACCGTAACACTGTTTACTGTAGGGCACTGTTTACATTCATTCTGTTTACTGTAAGGCACTGTAAATATGTTTACAGTAGTGTACGGTGTAGGTAATCACTGTTTACATAGAGTATGTTTACTGCAGGGCACTGTTTAAATACGACTTATTACAGGGCACTGTTTACATATACGCTGTTTATGGCAGTCTGCGGTTTACATTCACTCTGTTTACTGTATGGCACTGCTTACACCGACTCTGTTTACTGTAGGGCACTGTCTAAATACTATTCACTGCAGTGCGTTATCTACCTTGACTCTATTTACAGGTGTGTACGATTTACATAAACACTGTTTACTGTAGGGAACTGTTAACATAGACTGTTTACATTAGTGCACGGTTTACTTTCACTCTGTTTACTGGCGGGCACTTTTTACATAGACTCGGTTTACAGCAGTATACGGTTTACATAAATACTGTTTACTGCAGGGCATTGTTGACATGGACTCTGTTTACAGTAGTGCATGGATTACTTTCAATCTGTTTACGGCAGGTGCTGTTTAGATTGACTCCGTTTACTGTGCAGAACTATTTAAAGACTGTTTACTGTCGGGAACTGTTTACATAGACTCTGTTTACAGCAATGTACGGTGTCGGTTATCTGTGTACTGTCGGGCGCTGTTTACATTGAGTCTCTTTACTGTTGGTCACTGTTTAACTATGGCTTATTGTCAGGCACTGTTTACATAGACACAGTTTACTGTCGGGTACTGTTTGTAAACACTGTTTGCTGCAATGTGCATTTTCCGTAAACACTGTTTCCTGTAGGGCACTCTTTACATAGGCGTTGTTTACAGCAGTGTACGATTCACATAAACAGTGTTTAAGGTAGGCGCTGTTTACATAGACTGTTTACAGAAATGTACGGTTCACATTTACAGTGTTTACGGTGGGACACTGCTTAGATATACTATGTTTACAGTATACTGTTTCCATAGACATTATTTACTGTAGGGCACTGCTTGCAGAGACTATTTACTTTAAAACTGTTTACGATAGGGCACTGCGTAAGTAGACGTTGTTTTCATCAGTGCACGCTTAATATAAACACTGTTTACTGTACGGCACTGTTGACATAGACTCTGTTTACATCAGTGTGCGTTTTACGTGAACACTGATTACTGTAGAGAACTGTTTACATAAACTATGTTTACAGCAGTGCACGGTTTATGTAAATACTTTACTGTAGGGTCCTGTTCACATTGACTCTGTTTACAGTAGTATACCATTTACGTAACATTGTTTACTGTAGGGCACAGTTTCCATACCCTCTGTTTACACTAGTGTACGGTTTGCTTTAACGCTGTTTTCTTTAGGGCACTGTTTATATACTTTGTTTACAGCAGTGTACCTGTTTAGGTAAACATTGTTTACTATAGTGCGCTGTTTACACAGACTTTACAGCAAGGCATGGTTTGCATTAACACTGTTTACTACAGGGCACTGTTTACATAGGCTGTTTACAGCAGGGTACGATTTGCATTAACAATGTTTACATTAGGGCACTGTTTATATACTATGTTTACAGCAGTGTGCGGCTAACATAATCACTGTTTACTGTAGGGCCCTGTTTACATAGACTGTTTCCAGCAGGTACGGTTTGCATAAACCGTGTTTACTTTAGGGCACTGTCTACATAGACTCTGTGCAGAGCAAGGTACGGTTTACTTAAAAGCTCTTTACTGTCCTGCATTTTTTACATAGACTCTGTTTACAGAAGTGTATGGTTTACATAAAAACTATTAATTGTAGAGCCCTGTTTGCATGGACTCTGTTTACAGTAGTGCACAATTTACATTAACAAGGTTTATTGCAGGGTATTGTTTCCATAGACTGTTTACAGCGGTTCAACGTTTAGGTAAGCACTATTTACAATTAGGCACACTGTTTACATAGACCGTTTACAGCAGCGTGCGGCACACATAAACACTTTTTACTGTAGGGCACCGTAAACATTGACTCTTTTTTCCGCAGTGCACGGTTTACATAAGATGTGTACTGGACGACTCTGTTTACTGTAGTGTGTGGTTTACGTAAACACTGTTTCCTGTCGCGCACTCTTTACAGGGATGTTGTTTACAGCACTGAATGGTTCACATAAACACTGTTTAACGTGGAGCGCTATTTACATAGACTCTGTTTCCAGCAGTGTACGGTTCACATGCACACTGTTTACGGTAGGACACTGCTTAGATATACGATGTTTAACGCAGAGCATAATTTACATAAACACTGTTACTGTACGGCACTGTTTACATCGACTCTGTTTAGAGCAGTGTACGTTTTACATAAACACTGATTACTGTAGGTCTCTGTTTACATGACACTGTTTACTGCGTGCATTGTTTCAATATTGTTTACTGTAGGGCGTTGTAGACATTGACTGTTTTCAGCACTTTACAAATTACATAAACACTGTTTTCTTTAAGGCATTGTTTACATAGACTCTGTTTACAGCAGTATACGGTTTACATAATCACTGTTAACTTTAGTGCACTGATTACATAGAGTATATTTACAGCAGTGTGCGTTTACATAGGTACTGTTTACTGTCGGGCACTGTTTGTAAACACTCTGTTTACCGTAGTGTGTGGTTTACGTAAACACTGTTTCCTGTCGTACACTCTTTACATAGACTTTGTTTACAGTAGTGTACGGTTAACATTCACTCTGTTTACTGACGGACACTGTTTTCGTAGACACTGTTCACACGAGTGTATGGATTACTTTAACTCTGTTTACAGCAGTGTACGGTTTACATAAACACTGTGAACTTTCGGGCACTCTTTGCATAGACTGTTTACAACAGTGTATCGTTTAAATATATACTGCTTTCTGTCGGGCACTGTTTATAAACACTTTGTTTACTGTAGTGTGCGGTTTATGTAAACACTATTTTCTGTCGGGCACTCTTTACATAGACGTTGTTTACAGCACTAGATGGTTAACATAAACACTGTTTAACGTGGAACGCTATTTACATAGACTCTGTTTCCAGCAGTGTACGGTTCACATGCACACTGTTTACGGTAGGACACTGCTTAGATATACGTTGTTTACAGCAGAGCATAGTTTACCTAAACACTGTTACTGCACGGTACTGTTTACATCGACTCTGCTGACAGCGGTGTACGTTTTACATAAACACTGTTTACTGTCGGGAGCTGTTTACATAGACTCTGTCTACTGTAGTGCACTGTTTCAATTCTTTATGCTCCAGGGCGTTGTTTACATCGACTTTTTACAGCAGTGTACGGTCTACGTAAACATTGTTTACTGCAGGTCGCTGTATACATGATACTGTTTACTGAAGTGCACTGTATCAATATTATTTACTGTAGGGCGTTGTACAAATTAACTGTTTACAGCACTGTACGATTTATATAAACACTGTTTTCTCCACGGTACTGTTTATATAGACTCTGTTTATAGCAGTGTACGGTTTACATAAAAACTGTTAACTTTAGTGCACTGATTACATAGAGTATATTTGCAGCAGTGTACCGTTTACATAGGTACTGTTTACTGTCGGGCACTGTTTATAAACACTCTGTTTACTGTAGTGAATGGTTTACATAAACACTATTTTCTGTCGTGCATTATTTGTATAGACGGTGTTCACAGTAGTGTACGGTTTACATTCACTCTGTTTACTGACGGACACTGTTTACATAGACTCTTCACACTAGTGAATTAATTCCTTTCACTCTGTTTACGGCAGGGCGCTGTTTACATAGACTCTGTTTACTGCAGTACACTGTTTCAATAGTGTTTACTGTAGGGCGTCGTTTACATTGACTGTTTACAGCACTGTACGATTTACATAAGCACTGTTTCCTCTCCGGCACTGTTTACATAGACTATGTTTACAGCAGCGCACGGTTTAGGTACTGTAGTGGGCTGTTTTCATACACTCGGTTCGCAGCAGAGCACGGTTTGCATAAGCTCTGTTTACATATACTCTGTTTACAGTAGTGCACGATTTACATAAACACGGTTTACTGTAAGGCATTGTTTACATTGAATTTGATCACAGCAATGTACGGTTTAGATAAGTACTGTTTACCATAGAGCACTGCATTTACATAGACTGTTTGCAGCAGTGTGCGTCTCACATAAACACTGTTTACTGTTGTTCACTTTAAACATAGACTATTTGTTTACACCAGCGTACGGCTTACATACAATGTTTGCTGTTTACATAGAGTACGTTTGCAGCAGAGTACGGTTTACATAAACACTGTTTACTGTAGGCACTGTCTAAATGCACTCTGTTTACAGCAGTGTTTGTTCACATAAACAGTGTTTGCTACAGGGCACTGTTTACACAGACTCTGCCTACAGCAGTGTACGGTTTACACAAACACTATTTACTGTCTGGCACTGCTTACATACACACTTTTCAGAGCAAGGCACGTTTTACAAAAACACTGTTTACGGTAGAGTACTGTTTTACATAGACTGCTAACAGCAAGTTAAGATTTATATGAACACTGTTTACTGCAGGGCACTGTTCACATAGACTCTGTTTACAGCAAGGTACGGTTTCCAAAAACACTGTTTACAGCAGGGCACGTTTTAAAGAAACACTGTTAACTGTAGGGTACTGTTTACATAGACTATTTCATGTAGGGGAATGTTTACATCGACTGTTTTAATGTGGTGCCCGATTAACATAAACACTGGTTGCTTTACAGATCTGTTTAAATAGTCTGGTTCCTTCAGTGCACTGCTTAATCATGCTGTTTATTTTAGTCATCAGTTTCTGTACACGTTGTTTACTGCAGAGCACTGTGTAATGTTTAATTCATTGCTTCAATAGACTCTACTGGCGGGAGTGGTGTAGGTATGATCTGTTTACTGCAGTGAGGCTGTTTAAATAGACTCTGTTTTCTTCAACAAGCTGTTTAATTGGACCCAATTTACAGTAGGGCTTTGTTTAAATAGATTCAATTTGCTGTAGTTGACACTTTAAACAGACTGTGTACTGTCGGCAATATTTAATCAGACTGATTATTTTAGGGCACTGTTTAAACAGACTCGTTACTTTACTGCACTGTGTCCATAGATTCAGTTTACTGTGGAGGTGACTGTTTAAATCGACTTTGTTTACTGTTTGGCAAAGTTTAAATTAATTAAGGTCACGGTGTTTTGGGAACACTCGACGGCAAGAGGAGGCTCGGAAAAGGAGGCCCACAAAGTAATTCCCGCGACCCAGTATTCAAGGGCCAATCCTAACTTTTAAAATCTCCTGCCAAGATACTGATTGAAGTTGCTGATTTAGGATTGTGCCCATCAACGACACAAAAAAAACAGAAAACGCGTGGCCAGCGAACCCGAATATCTTAAGTGGACAATTTTACCCGTGAGGGACCACCGCAATCTATCCATTATAGTTCCTGTAATGGAATTAACCGCTTCGTGTTAAAGCAACGTTAAAAAAATATACTTCTGTGACTTCAAAATCACTTTATATAGTATGAAGACTTACAACGCCAGGTTAAAGTCCAACAGTTTTGTGTAAAATCACTACCGTTCGGATAAATGCTCCTTCCTCAGGCGAATGGAGAGGTAGGTTCCAGAAACATATCTATAGACAAAGTCAAAGATGCAAGATGATAATTTGAATGCGAGCATTAGCGGGTAATTAAGTCTTTACAGATCCAGAGAAAGGATAACCCCAGGTTTGAGAGGTGTGAATCGTCTCAAGCCAGGACAGTTGATAGGATTTCGCAAGCCCAGGCCAAATGTTTGGGTGTTGGGGGGGGGGGGGGGGGGGGGGGGGGGGGGGGGGGTGAATGTAATGTCACATGGATTTCTCCTGGTTGAGGCCGTACTGCTGTGTACGGAACTTGGCTCTACTTTTCTGTTTGGCGATTGTGCATTGTCGCACGCCCTGAAGGCCGCCTTGGAGAACACTCACCCGACGATGAGAGGCAGAATGCCCTTGGCTGCTGAAGTGTTCCCCGACTGGACGGGATTATTCCTGCCTGGCGATTGTCGCGCAATGTCCAATCATCTGTTGTTGCAGCGTCTGAAATAAACATAAATTTATTAAATATAAATCTGTTTCTTTTTATTTTATTTTCCTTTATAGATATTCTCAAACGTAAATGGGTGTGAGGTGGATACGTGGGTTTGAGTAGGGTGATCATTGCTCGGCACAACATCGAGGGCCGAAGGGCCTGTTCTGTGCTGTACTGTTCTATGTTCTATGTAAACAATAATAACATAAATCATTAACCGATGGCTTCCTGAAGTCGATGATCAGTTCCTTGATCTTTCCAGCATTTAGAGTGAGGTTGTTTTCTGTACATCGTGCAACCAAGTGATCTATCTCGTTTCTGCAGTTTGGTTTATTGTGGTTTGAGATACGACCCACCGCAGTCGCACCATCAGCAAACGTATAGATTGAATTGGAATTGAATCTCGTGTGTGTTGAGGGAGTACAATAGAGGACTGAGCACACATCCTTGTCGGGCCCCGTGTTGAGGACTATTGTGGAGGTGGTGCTGTTACCGATCCTGACAGATTGCGGTCTGTTGATGAGGAAGTCAAGGATCCAGCTGTACAGGGAGAGGTCACGTCCAAGATTGAAGGGTTGGTTATTCGTCTTGTTGAGATAATGGTGTTGAAGGCAGATCTGTAGTCTATGAACAGTAATCTGACGTAGGTGTCCTTGCTGTCGAGATGTTCGAGAGTTAATTTTAGGGCCAGAGAGATGGCATCTGCTGTGAATCGGTTGCCGCGGTAGGCGAACTTCAACGGATCAAAACCGTCTGGGAGTCGGGCGTTGATCCACCTCATGACTAGCCATTCGAAGCATTTCATGATAACAGACGTTAGGTGCAGCGGTCGGTAGTCGTTGAGGCACGCTACCTTGTTCTTCTTATCAATCAATTTAAATAGAGTCCTACTGTAAATGAAATCACTTTGAACAGTGCCCTGAAGTGTATATAATGTGTTTAAGCATTGCCTTACGGGAAGTATAGTTTATTGAAACATTGCCCTAAAGTAAAAAGTGTAATTACACAATGACCTGCAGTAAATTTACTTGAAAGAGGGTCCTAATGGAAAACGATTGTATGTAAACATAGTACTACAATAAACAGAGTCATGCACTAATGTGAACAAAATCGATGGAAACATTAACATACAGTGAACTCTATCTACTGAAACGGAAACTGCAGTATTACTTTACGCATATTAAACAATTTGTTTTTAAAGAAAACTCTTAAATAGCCTACTCAACAGCGCCATGCAGAAAATTGAATTTATTTAAACGGTGATCTACAGGGGAAATAAAGTATAATAAAGCAGTGTCCTATAGTCCACATTTCCTCTTTAAACATTTTCCCACAGTAAAACAAGTATTGTTAAACATTGTCCTTCTGTTAACATAGCCGAAGTCAACAGTGCCCCAGAACAAACAGTCCAAAGGGCAACCTATAGATAACAGAGTATATTTTAACGGTCCTCTACTGTTAACGGACTCTATTTAAAACTTGGCCGACAAGACAAATCCGACTCTAATTAACCAGAGCCTTCTGGTGAACACAATCAAGTAAATACGTAAATTACAGTAAACAGCGTCTATTTCGACCGTGTCCTACGATGATCAGAATAGATGTTTACCATGTCCTAAAGTAAACAGTGTTGTAAATAGAGTCTATTTGAACCGTGTCCTACTGTTAAGACAGCCTTAAGTAGCTCTCTAACGTTTACACAGTCTGTTTAAAAAGTGTACTTAAATCATGTCATGCTGTAAGCAATGTATATTTAAGCAGCTCCCTATAGTTAACAATGTCTATTTAAAACAGATCCCCATAGTAACCGGAATGTCTTATAAGATTCCTTCAGGAAACAATGTCCCGGAACATTCTTTCCAGCCAGCGACTTAAGTGACTGGTGCGCCGCACACACACAGCGTTTGACCTCCGGGCGTACAGGCATGCAGTTTCAAATTACCAGGCGCAGCAAAAGACGCAGGACGAGGGGGGCGGGGGGGAGGGGGGTCAGACACCCTCCACCAGGATTGTTACCTGGAACATAAGGTGACTCAACGTCCCAGTGAAATGATCCAGAGACATCGCCCACTTGTGAAACATGAAGGCAGAGATAATCTACATGCAACAGACGCACCTGAGGGAAATAGGTATCATGCAAAGTATCATGTAATAAGATTAAATAAGTATCATGCAAAATGTAATCATTCATTAATTTGGACTCTGAAAACAAGTGGCAAATGGCTCAAAATGCCATGAGAAAATCACTTTGTTTGCGAAATATGCATCCGACAAAAAGTTGTAATTTATTAATTCCAACATCCTGAAATCAAATTGCAAATTACTGAATATGGTTAAATCGATGAGAAGGTCACTTTGGTTGCAAAATAAACATCTGGCAAAAAGCACTAAATTCCGATATTTACCTCTCTGATAGCAAATGGTAAATAAGTCAAAATGCGTATGGTGGTAACAAAAACAGTTTTGTTGAACAATAAACATCTGACATATAGTTGTGAGTTCTGATAGCAGCCTCGCTGAAAACAAATGTCAAAGAAATAAAAATGTTTATATCGATGAGAAAGTCACATTGTTTGCAAAATAAACATTTGGCCAAAAGTACTGAATTCTGATATTCAGATACTCTGAAAGCAATGGCAACTGCGTCAAAATGCTTAACGCGATGATACAAACAGTTTGGTTGCAAAATCATTATCTTCCAAAAAGTAGTAAATTATCACATCAGCTACCGAAAATCAATGGGAAATAACTTCAAATGCTTAACTTGATGTGAAATCACTTTTGGTATAAAATATGGATCTCGAAAAAAGTAGCAAATTGTGAAATCATCTTCTCTGAAACGAATGGCAAATTATTCAAAATGCTTAACTCGATGAGAAGACTTTGGTGGCAAAAAAGGAATTTGAAAAACAGTACAAAATTGTGCAGTCGACGTTTTTAATGACAACCAGCAAAAACTCAAATTACTTTATTCGATTGAAAAGATACTTTGGTTTCAAAATAAATATCAGACAAAAAGTACTACATTATGAAAGACGTGTCTCTGAAGACAAATTGAAAACAAATGGCGATAACTCACAATGGTTAACTCGATGAGAAAACCACTTTGGATGCGAAATACTAATCTAACAAGCAGTATTAAATTTTTATCGCAGCCTCTCTGAAAATAAATGACAAATAATTCAAAATGATTAACTCGATCAGAAAGTCACTTTCGTTACAAAACAAATATCTGGCAAAATGTTGTCAATTCTGATATGCGCTCCCTGAAAACAACTTGCAAGAACTCAAAATGCATACTCGATGAGACAATCCTTGCGTTACAGGCTAAATATTTGGCAAAATGTGGCAAATTATGACAGCAATTGAATAATATATCGCAAAAAGGACTAAATACCAGTCTCTGTGAATAGAAATGGCAAATAAGTCAAAATTCTGAACTGGATGAGAAAATCACGGATATTGCAAGATTACTATCTCGTAAAACGTAGTAAATTATAATACCAGCTTCTCTGAAAACAACTGGCAAATAACTCAAAACCCTTAACTCGATGTGAAAATCACCGTTGTATCAAAATAAATATCTGTAAAAAAATAGTAAATTCTGATATCAGCCTCTCCGGAAACACATGGCGAATTAGTCGAAATGCTTAACTAGGCGAGAAAATAACTTTTGTTACGAAATAAATATCAGATAAAAAGTGGAAAATTAGGACCACATATTTGAAAACAAATGGTAAATAAATCAAAATGCTTAACTCAGCACACTGTTAAAAGAGACTGTTAACTAAAGTCAGGCGTTTGAATAGACAAGATTTAATGTACAGCACTCTTGAAATAGTCTGTTCACTGTTAAAATCTATTCCATTCACTGTAGGGCTCTATTGAAATAGACGCTGTTTACTTTAAGTTACTGTCTTTCTGGATTGTGTTTTCCCTGCGGCTCTTGTGAAATACAATCGTTTTTACGTAGAGCATTTTTCAAATAGTCTCAGTTTACTGAGAGGGATGTTAAAATATACACTGTTTACTATAGGGCACTGTTTAGATTGTTTAATCTGGGTGTTGTTGAAGAATAAAGATGATCACTGCGGCAAAATGTTTAAAAAGGAACTGTCGACTGTCGGGCACTATTCACGGATACTTTATTTTTCCTGTAGAGCACTGTTTAAATATATTACATTTACTTCAGAGCGCTGTGAAGAAGCCTCGTGACTGTAGAGGTCTGTTTGAAACATACTTAACTGAAAAGTAATAGTATAGGGTACCGTTTCAGTAGATTGAGTTTACTGTGCGTCACTGTTCAGATAGTAAGAAGTCTTACAACACCAGGTTAAAGTTTAACAGGTGTGTTTCAAACAAGAGCTTTCGGAGCGCAGCTCCTTCCTCAGGTGAATGGAAAGGTATGTTCCAGAAATATTTATATAGACAAAGTTAGAGATGCTGGACAATGCTTGGAATGCGGGCAGTCCAAAGCCGGAATCTCCACATCATACATAACCACTGGTCACTGAAGGGCACTGTTTACATAGACTGTTTACAACAGTGTGCGGTTTACATAAATACTGTTTGCATGAGGGCACTGTTTACATAGACTCTGTTCATAGTAGTGCTCAATTTACATAAATACTGTTTACTGTAGAGCACTTATAACGGAGACACTGTTTACAGGGCAGCACGGTAGCATAATGGTTAGCACACACCCTTCACAGCTCCAGGGTCCCGGGTTCGAATCCCGGCTTGGTTCACTGTCTGTATGGAGTCTGCACATTCTCCCCGTGTGTTCCTCCGGGTGCTCCGGATTCTCCCACAGTCCAAAGATGTTCAGGTTCGGTGAATTGACCAGGCTAAATTGCCCTCAGGGTCCAAATTGCCCTTAGTGTTAGGTGGGGTTACTGGGTTATGGGGATAGGGTGGAGGTATGGGCGTCGGTAGGGTGTTCATTCCAAGAGCCGGTGCAGACTCGATGGGCCGAATGGCCTCCTTCTGCACTGTAAATTCTATGAAATCTACAGCAGTGCACAGTCCACATTAACAGTTTACTGTTGGGCACTGTTTACAGAGAATCTGATTACAGCAGAGTACGGATTACATAAACACTGTTTACTGTAGGGTACTCTTTACATAGACAGTCTTTATATCAGTCTACAGTTTACAAAAACCCTTTTTAAGTAGGGCACTGTTCACAGCAGTGTACGGGTTAGATAAACACTGATTACTGTCGGGCACTGTTACATAGACTGTTCACGGTAGTGTCCGGTTTGCATAAGCAGTGTTTAATCTAGGGCACTGTTACATAGATTGTTCACGGTAGTGCTCGGTTGACATAAACCCTGTGTGCTGTATTATCCTGTTTACATAGACTCTGTTTACAGCAGTGTACGGTTTACATAAACACTGTTTACTGTAGAGCACTGTTTGCATAGACTGTTTATAACGGTATATGGTTTATATAAACTCTGTTTGCTGTAGGGCACTGTTTACAGACTGTTTACAGCAGTATACGGTTCACCTAAACAGTTTACTGCAGGGCACTTTTTACATAGACTCTGTTTACAGGAGAGTACAGTTCACGTAAACACTGATTACTGTAGGGTACTGATTACAGCAGTGTATAGTTTACATAACCACGGTTCACTGTAATGCTATGTTTACGTAGACTCTGTTAACAGCAGTGAAATGTTTACATAAAAATGTTTTTGTAGTGCACCGTTTATATAGACGTTACAGCAATATACGATTTACATAAACGCTGTTTGCTGTAGTGCACTTTTTACATCGACTCTGTTTTCAGCAGTATACAGTTTACATAAACCCTGTTTACTGTAGGGCACTGTTTACATTGACTGTTTGCTGCTGTGTACGGTTTACATAAACACTGTTTACTGTAGGGCCCTGTTTGCATAGACAGTTTTTACAGCAGTGTATGGTTTACGAAAACCCTGTTTAAATAGTGCACTGTTTACATAGACTGTTTACAGCACTGTACGGTTTACATAAATACTGTTTACTGTATGGCACGGGTTACATAGACAGTTTACAGCACGGCATGCTGTAAACGGTATGCGGTACGGTTTACATAAGCACTTTTTACTGTGAGCATCGTTTGCATAGACTCTTGATAGCAGTGACGTCTTATATAATCACTGTTCACTGAAGCGCTATGTTTACATATATTTTGTTCCATAGGATATCGTTTCAAGTCAAATTACTATAGGACACTGTTTAATTACATCTAATTAGTTCAGGAATTTTTTAAAATAAACTATGCTTGCAGTAGTGCACTGTTTGAATACACATAGTTTACAGGAGCGCACTGTTTAAACGCACACGGGTCACTCTAGTGCACGGTTTAAAGTTTTCCCATGTACATTTGGGCTCTCTTTGAATGTACTGCATGAGACAATTTAAATAGAATTCATGTTTTTATTTTGTCATTGTTTCGATTTTCTGTAGGGCACTGTTTAAATAGTTTCCGTTTCCTGAATATAGGTGGATAAACTGACTCTGTTTACAGTAGGGCACTGTTTAAATAGAGTGTTTGCTGTAGCACACTATAAGTAGACTGTTTACTGTAAAGCACTGTTTACATAGACTCTACTGTACGACACGGTTTAAAAAGACTACTGTAGGGCTCTGTTTAAGTACACTACATTTAGTGTTGGACACTGTTTAAAGAGATTGTTTACTGTAGCACACTTTAAGTAGACTGTTTACTGTGAAGCACTGTTTAAATAGACTACTGTGCGGCACGATTTAAAAAAGACTACTGTAGGGCTCTGTTTAAGTACACTATATTTACTGTTGGACACTGTTAAATAGGTTGTTAACTGTAGCGCACCGTTTATATACACTTTACTTTTGGGCACTGTTTAAATGCACACTGGTCAGTGTTGTGCATTCTTTAAAGTACTAACTGTCCACTGGAGAGCTCAGTTTAAATAGACTTTTGACTGTAGGACTGTTTAAATAGACACTATACTGCAGAACAATGTTTAAATAGTGTACTGTCGGGCACTGCTAAAATAGGCTTCACTGTAGAGCACTGTTCAAATACACCTTTAATTGTCTGGCACTGTTTAAACAGACGGTTTACTGTCGGGCACTGTCTAAATACTCTGTGTACTGTCGGGCACTTTAAATACACAATGAGCTCTGGGGCACTGTTTAAAGAGACTGTGTACTATTGTGCACTGTTTAAATAGACTGGTTACTGGAGGACACGGTTTAAATAGACTATTTATTGTACGGTCCAATTTCAATGGACCATTGACTTTCGGGCACCATTTAAATAGACTTTTTACTGTAGGGTACTGTTTAAATAGACTGTTTACAGCAGGGCACTGTTTAAATAGACTGTTTACTGGATGGTATTGTTTAAATGGACTGTTGACTGTAGGGCACTGTTTAAATAGACGACTGTAGGACATAATTTAACAGACTGTTTTCTGAGAGACACTGTTTAAATAGCCTGTTTACAGTAGCACACTTTTTAAATAGACTGTACTTAGAGCAGTGTTTAAATAGTCTGTTCAATGCTGGGTCCTGTTTATATGAACTGTAAGGCACTGTTTAAATGTACTGTTGACTGTTTAAATAGATTGTTTACTGCTGCGTACTGTTTAAATACAGTCTATTTACTGTCGGAAACTGTTTAAATTGTTTACTGTAGAGCAATCTTTAAATACACTGTTTTCTGTAGGGCACTGTTTAAATATACAATTTTACTGTATGACACTATTTAAATACACTATTTTTACTGTAGGACAATGTTTAAATACACTGTTTACATAATGGCTCTGTCTAAATACAGTGTTTACTGTTGTGCACTGTTTGAAGACTGTTTATTGTAGGGCCCTGTTTAAATAGACTATTGACTGTAGGGCACTGTTTAAATGGATTGTTTACTGTTGGGCACTGTTTAAATAGACAATTGACGGGGCAGCGCGGTGGCGCAGTGGGTTAGCCCTGCGGCCTCACGGCGCCGAGGTCCCAGGTTCGATCCCGGCTCTGGGTCACTGTCCATGTGGAGTTTGCACATTCTCCCCGTGTCTGCGTGGGTTTCACCCCCACAACCCAAAGATGTGCAGGATAGGTGGATTGGCCACACTAAATTGCCCCATAATTGGAAAAAATGAATTGGGTATTCTAAATTTATATAAAAAAAAAATAGACAATTGACTGATTGAATATTGTTTGCTGTAGGGCACAGTGTAAATACTGTTTTAATGTAGGGCCATGTTTTAAAACACTATGTCTACTATAGGACTGTTTAAATACACTCTGTTTACTGCAGGGCACAGTAAATAGACTGCTTACTCTCGTCAGAGTCCCCAGTGAGGGCAACATATGGAGCACTTTTCCAGGAGACACATCCGGAGTGAGACTCGTACAGAGTGGGGATTGAAACTTGGTAATTTGGTGCAGTGAGGTAAATCAGCAAAGGTAAGTGGAAAATCTAATTCTGCTGTTTTTCAGTTAAAAGTGCAGTGTGGAGCTTAGTGTCTGATTGGTTGAAGCTGCCCCCACCCTAATTGCTGAGAGGCAGTTATCTGTCAATCACCTGAGGCCTGTTGAGGCCTGTTTAGGGGCACATTGTATTATTCTCTTTGAAGTTAAGGTTTTTTTTGAGTCATCGGTTAGCTGAGGTCTGTATAAAAGACAGACAGAGAGCGCACACAGTAAGCGAGCACTTTTCCAGGAGACACATCCGGAGTGAGACTCGTACAGAGTGGGGATTGAAACTTGGTAATTTGGTGCAGTGAGGTAATTCGGTGCAGAGTGTGAGGAGGTGCTTTTCAACCATGGTAAGTGACTGGTCAGTAGTCTCTCTTTTTCTTTTCATTGTCTAATTTATTTATTTTTATTTTGAAATTCTAGTTGTTTAAGTTTACCAAGGGTTTAAGACATGGCAGGAGATCCCAGACCCGTGTCATGCTCCTCGTGTGCGATGTGGGAGCTCAGGGACACGTCCACTGTCCCTGGCTCCTTCACGTGCAAGAAGTGTGTTCAGTTGCAGCTCTTGTTAGACCGCTTGACGGCTCTGGAGCTGCGGATGGACTCACTTTGGAGCATCTGCGATGCTGAGGAGGTCGTGGATAGCACGTTTAGCGAGTTGGTCACACCGCAGGTGAAGGTTACTGAGGGAGATAGAAAATGGGTGACCAAAAGAAAGAGCAAGAGTAGGAAGGCAGTGCAGGTGTCCCCTGCGGTCATCTCCCTGCAAAACAGATATACCGCTTTGGATACTGTTGAGGAAGATGGCTCACCAGGGGAAGGCAGCAGCAGCCAGGTTCATGGCACCGTGGCTGGCACTGCTGCACAGCAGGACAGGAAGAAAAATGGCAGGGCTATAGTGATAGGGGACTCGATCGTAAGGGTAATAGACAGGCGGTTCTGTGGACGCAATCGAGACTCCAGGATGGTATGTTGCCTCCCTGGTGCAAGGGTCAAGGATGTCTCGGAGCGGCTGCAGGACATTCTGTGTGGGGGGGGGGGGGGAGGGTGAACAGCCAGCTGCCGTGGTGCACATAGGCACCAACGATATAGGTAAAAAACGGGATGAGGTCCTACAAGCGGAATTCAGGGAGTTAGGAGTTAAACTAAAAAGTAGGACCTCAAAAGTAGTAATCTCAGGATTGCTACCAGTGCCACGAGCTAGTCAGAGTAGGAATGTCAGGATAGATAGGATGAATGCGTGGCTCGAGAGATGGTGCATGAGGGAGGGATTCAAATTCCTGGGGCATTGGGACCGGTTCTGGGGGAGGTGGGACCAGTACAAACCGGACGGTCTGCACTTGGGCAGGACTGGAACCGATGTCCTAGGGGGGGTGTTTTCTAGAGCTGTTGGGGAAGGTTTAAACTAATGTGGCAGGGGGATGGGAACCAATGCTGGAAGTTGGAAAGTAGTAAAACAGGGACTGAAACAAAAGGAAGTAAGGGGAAAAGTGCAAGGCAGAGAAGACATAGACAGAAATCCATAAGGGCGACAGTACAAGGTACAGTGACTGAGGGGAGTACAGTGAATAGGCCCAGTAATAACAAATGGAATAAAACTGGAGATGTTAAGATTCAAAACAGAGGTAAAAAAAACAACATAAGTGTACTTTACCTGAATGCTCGTAGTATTCGGAATAAAGTAAATGAGTTGGTGGCACAAATCATCGTAAATGACTATGATTTAGTGGCCATTTCTGAAACATGGTTAAAGGATGGTCACGACTGGGAGTTAACTATCCGAGGGTATCAAACTATTCGGAAGGACAGAGTGGATGGTGGTGTTGCTCTGATATTTAAGGATGACATCCGGGCAATAGTAAGGGATGACATCGGTGCTATGGATGATAAGGTTGAATCCATTTGGGTGGAAATCAGGAATAGTAAGGCGAAAAAGTCACTGATAGGAGTAGTCTATCGGCCACCAAATAGTAACGAGATGGCGGGGCAGGCAATAAACAAAGAAATAACTGATGCATGTAGAAATGGTACAGCAGTTATCATGGGGGATTTTAATCTACATGTCGATTGGTTTAACCAGGTCGGTCAAGGCAACCGTGAGGAGGAGTTTATAGAATGTATCCGCGATAGTTTCCTAGAACAGTATGTAATGGAACCTATGAGGGAACAAGCGGTCCTACATCTTGTCCTGTGTAATGAGACAGGATTGATTCATGATCTCATAGTTAGGGATCCTCTCGGAAGGAGCGATCACAATATGGTGGAATTTAAAATACAGATGGAGGGTGAGAAAGTAAAATCAAATACTAGTGTTTTGTGTTTAAACAAAGGAGATTACAAGGGGTTGAGAGAAGAACTAGCTAAGGTAGACTGGGAGCTAAGACTTTATGGTGGAACAGTTGAGGAACAGTGGAGAACCTTCCAAGCGATTTTTCACAGTGCTCAGCAAATGTTTATACCAACAAAAAGGAAGGACGAAAGAAAGAGGGAAAATCGACCGTGGATATCTAAGGAAATAAGGGAGAGTAACAAATTGAATGAAAAAGCATATAAAGTGGCAAAGATTGCTGGGAGATTAGAGGACTGGGAAATCTTTAGGGGGCAACAGAAAGCTACTAAAAAAGCTATAAAGAAGAGTAAGATAGAGTATGAGAGTAAATTTGCTCAGAATATAAAAACAGACAGTAAATGTTTTTTACAAATATAGAAGACAAAAAAGAGTGGCTAAGGTAAATATTGGTCCTTTAGAGGATGAGAAGGGAGTTTTAATAATGGGAAATGAGGAAATGGCTGAGGAACTGAACAGGTTTTTTGGTTCGGTCTTCACAGTGGATGACACAAATAACATGCCAGCGATTGAGAGAAATGAGGCTATGACAGGCGAGGACCTTGAGATGATTGTTATCACTAAGGAGGGAGTGATGGGCAAGCTAATGGGGTTAAAGGTAGACAAGTCTCCTGGCCCTGATGGAATGCATCCCAGAGTGCTAAAAGAGATGGCTAGGGAAATTGCAGATGCACTAGTGATAATTTACCGAAATTCACTAGACTCTGGGGTGGTCCCGGTGGATTGGAAATTAGCAAACGTGACGCCACTGTTTAAAAAAGGAGGTAGGCAGAAAGCAGGAAATTATAGGCCAGTGAGCTTAACTTCAGTAGTAGGGAAGATGCTGGAATCTATCATCAAGGAAGAAATTGCGAGGCATCTGGATAGAAATTGTCCCATTGGACAGACGCAGCATGGGTTTGTAAAAGGCAGGTCATGCCTAACTAATTTAGTGGAATTTTTTGAGGACATTACCAGTGCAGTAGATAACGGGGAGCCGATGGATGTGGTATATCTGGATTTCCAGAAAGCCGTTGACAAGGTGCCACACAAAAGGTTGCTGCATAAGATAAAGATGCATGGCATTAAGGGTAAAGTAGTAGCATGGATAGAGGATTGGTTAATTAATAGAAAGCAAAGAGTTGGGATAAATGGGTGTTTCTCTGGTTGGTAATCAGTAGCTAGTGGTGTCCCTCAGGGATCCGTGTTGGGCCCACAATTGTTCACAATTTACATAGATGATTTGGAGTTGGGGACCAAGGGTAATGTGTCCAAGTTTGCAGATGACACTAAGATGAGTGGTAAAGCGAAAAGTGCAGAGGATACTGGAAGTCTGCAGAGGGATGTGGATAGGTTAAGTGAATGGGCTCGGGTCTGGCAGATGGAATACAATGTTGACAAATGTGAGGTTATCCATTTGGGTGTGCTCGTGCATGAGTCACAGAAGGTTGGTTTACAAGTGCAACAGGTGATTAAGAAGGCAAATGGAATTTTGTCCTTCATTGCTAGAGGGATGGAGTTTAAGACTAGGGAGGTTATGTTGCAATTGTACAAGGTGCTATTGCGGCCACACCTGGAGTATTGTGTTCAGTTTTGGTCTCCTTACTTGAGAAAGGACGTACTGGCGCTGGAGGGTGTGAAGAGGAGATTCACTAGGTTAATCCCAGAGCTGAAGGGGTTGGATTACGAGGAGAGGTTGAGTAGACTGGGACTGTACTCGTTGGAATTTAGAAGGATGAGGGGGGATCTTATATAAACATTTAAAATTATGAAGGGAATAGATAGGATAGATGCGGGTAGGCTGTTTCCAAGGGTGGGTGACAGCAGAACTAGGGGGCATAGCCTCAAAATAAGGGGAAGTAGATTTAGGACTGAGTATAGGAGGAACTTCTTCACCCAAAGGGTGGTGAATCTATGGAATTCCTTGCCCAGTGAAGCAGTTCAGGCTCCTTCATTACATGTTTTTAAGGTAAAGATAGATAGTTTTTTGAAGAATAAAGGGATTAAGGGTTATAGTGTTCGGGCCGGATAGTGGAGCTGAGTCCACAAAAGATCAGCCATGATCTAGTTGAATGGCGGAGCAGGCTCGAGGGGCCAGAGGGCCTACTCCTGCTCCTAGTACTTATGTTCTTATACTGACGATGCAGAGCCTCCTGTCTTATGTCGCTGGTACCTAGCCCCTCATACTGACGATGCAGAGCCTCCTGTCTATGTCGCTGGTGCCTAGCCCCTCATACTGACGATGCAGAACCACCTGTTTATGTCGCTGGTACCTAGCCCCTCATAATGACGATGCAGAACCTCCTGTCTATGTCGCTGGTGCCTAGCCCCTCATACTGACGATGCAGAACCTCCTGTCTATGTCGCTGGTGCCTAGCCCCTCATACTGACGATGCAGAACCTCCTGTCTATGTCGCTGGTACCTTGCTCCTAATACTGACGATGCAGAACCTCCTGTCTATGTCGCTGGTACCTAGCCCCTCATACTGACGATGCAGAGCCTCCTGTCTATGTCGCTGGTGCCTAGCCCCTCATACTGACGATGCAGAACCACCTGTCTATGTCTCTGGTACCTAGCCCCTCATACTGACGATGCAGAACCCCCTGTCTATGTCGCTGGAGCCTTGCCACTCATACTGACGATGTAGAGCCTACTGTCTATGTTGCTGGTGCCAAGCCCCTCATACTGACGATGCAGAACCTCCTGTCTATGTCGCTGGTGCCTTGCCCCTCATACTGTCGATGCAGAGCCTCCTGTCTATGTCGCTGGAACCTACCCCCCCATACTGACGATGCAGAGCCTCCTGTCTATGTCGCTGGTGCCTTGCCCCTCATACTGATTATGCAGAACCTCCTGTCTTTGTCGCTGGACCCTAGCCCCTCATACTGACGATGCAGAGCCTCCTGTCTATGTCGCTGGTGCCTAGCCCTTCATACTGACGATGCAGAACCTCCTGTCTATGTCGCTGGTACCTAGCACCTCATACTGACGATGCAGGGCCTCCTGTCTATGTCGCTGGTGCCTAGCCCCTCATACTGACGATGCAGAGCCTCCTGTCTATGTCGCTGGTACCTAGCCCCTCATACTGACGATGTAGAGCCTCCTGTCTATGTCGCTGGTGCCTAGCCCCTCATACTGACGATGCAGAACCTCCTGTCTATGTCGCAGGTAGCTAGCCCTCATACTGACGATGCAGACCCTCCAGTCTATGTCGCTGGTACCTAGCCCCTCATACTGACGATGCAGAGCCTCCTGTCTATGTCGCTGGTGCCTAGCCCCACATACTGACGATGCAGAACCTCCTGTCTATGTCGCTGGTGCCTAGCCCCTCATACTGATGATGCAGAACCTCCTGTCTATGTCGCTGGTGCTTAGCCCCTCATCCTGACGATGCAGAACCTCCTGTCTATGTCGCTGGTACCTTGCCCCTCATACTGACGATGCAGAACCTCCTGTCTATGTCTCTGGTACCTAGCCCCTCATACTGACGATGCAGAGCATTATGTCTATGTCGCTGGTGCCTAGCCCCTCATACTGACAATGCAGAGCCTCCTGTCTATGTCGCTGGTACCTAGCCCCTCATACTGACGATGCAGGGCCTCCTGTCTATGTCGCTGGTGCCTAGCCCCTCATACTGACGATGTAGAACCTCCTGTCTATGTCACTGGTGCCTAGCCCCTCATACTGACGATGCAGAGCCTCCTGTCTCTGTCGCTGGTGCCTAGCCTCTCATACTGACGATGCTGAGCCTCCCGTCTATGTCGCTGGTGCCTAGCCCCTCATACTGACGATGCAGAACCTCCTGTCTATGTCGCTGGTACCTTGCCCCTCATACTGACGATGCAGAACCTCCTGTCTATGTCTCTGGTACCTAGCCCCTCATACTGACGATGCAGGGCATTATGTCTATGTCGCTGGTGCCTAGCCCCTCATACTGACAATGCAGAGCCTCCTGTCTATGTCGCTGGTACCTAGCCCCTCATACTGACGATGCAGGGCCTCCTGTCTATGTCGCTGGTGCCTAGCCCCTCATACTGACGATGCAGAACCTCCTGTCTATGTCACTGGTGCCTAGCCCCTCATACTGACGATGCAGAGCCTCCTGTCTCTGTCGCTGGTGCCTAGCCTCTCATACTGACGATGCAGAGCCTCCGTCTATGTCGCTGGTACCTAGCCCCTCATACTGACGATGCAGAACCTCCTGTCTATGTCGCTGGTGCCTAGCCCCTCATACTGACGATGCAGAGCCTCCTGTCTATGTCGCTGGTACCTAGCCCCTCATACTGACGATGTAGAGCCTCCTGTCTATGTCGCTGGTGCCTAGCCCCTCATACTGACGATGCAGAACCTCCTGTCTATGTCGCAGGTAGCTAGCCCCTCATACTGACGATGCAGACCCTCCTGTCTATGTCGCTGGTACCTAGCCCCTCATACTGACGATGCAGAGCCTCCTGTCTATGTCGCTGGTGCCTAACCCCACATACTGACGATGCAGAACCTCCTGTCTATGTCGCTGGTGCCTAGCCCCTCATACTGATGATGCAGAACCTCCTGTCTATGTCGCTGGTGCCTAGCCCCTCATCCTGACGATGCAGAACCTCCTGTCTATGTCGCTGGTACCTAGCCCCTCATACTGACGATGCAGAACCTCCTGTCTATGTCTCTGGTACCTAGCCCCTCATACTGACGATGCAGAGCCTCCTGTCTATGTCGCTGGTGCCTAGCCCCTCATACTGACAATGCAGAGCCTCCTGTCTATGTCGCTGGTACCTAGCCCCTCATACTGACGATGCAGGGCCTCCTGTCTATGTCGCTGGTGCCTAGCCCCTCATACTGACGATGCAGAACCTCCTGTCTATGTCACTGGTGCCTAGCCCCTCATACTGACGATGCAGAGCCTCCTGTCTCTGTCGCTGGTGCCTAGCCCTCTCATACTGACGATGCTAGAGCCTCCCTGTCTATGTCGCTGGTGCCTAGCCCCTCATACTGACGATGCAGAACCTCCTGTCTATGTCGCTGGTACCTAGCCCCTCATACTGACGATGCAGAACCTCCTGTCTATGTCTCTGGTACCTAGCCCCTCATACTGACGATGCAGAGCCTCTGTCTATGTCGCTGGTGCCTAGCCCCTCATACTGACAATGCAGAGCCTCCTGTCTATGTCGCTGGTACCTAGCCCCTCATACTGACGATGCAGGGCCTCCTGTCTATGTCGCTGGTGCCTAGCCCCTCATACTGACGATGCAGAACCTCCTGTCTATGTCACTGGTGCCTAGCCCCTCATACTGACGATGCAGAGCCTCCTGTCTATGTCGCTGGTGCCTAGCCTCTCATACTGACGATGCAGAGCCTCCCGTCTATGTCGCTGGTGCCTAGCCCCTCATACTGACGATGCAGAACCTCCTGTCTATGTCGCTGGTGCCTAGCCCCTCATACTGACGATGCAGAGCCTCCTGTCTATGTTGCTGGTGCCTATAATGATGACAACCATGGATCCTCTCCCTCCCACGGCAGGTTTCTCTGCATCCCAAAGGAGAATTCCTGAACCCTGGCATAAGGCATTTAACACAACCCCTCTGGAATTTTCCTCTTTCCTATGGGGAACAATGTCAATCCCCTCACTTTACTGTCCCCTACTACCACACCAGTCCTCCCTCCATTTGAATGGCTTCATGTTCTACACTGCCATGGTTTGACATCATCATCCATCCTGCAGCCATTTCCCTCATACCAACCAGCTGAAAGAACCTGGAACCTGTTGGATAATGGCAGTGGCTGAAACAACTAAACTCCTCCTCTGGGGGGTCCCCTTATCTGCGTCAGGGACAGACATACCATCCTGTGGCTGTGCACTTTCCAAAGCAGAAGATCCTATCCGAAGGGGTGTGACCATCTCTTGAAGCAACAGTTCGTGGTGATTCTTACCCCCCCCCCCCCATCCCCAATGTGTCCCATTGTCCGCAGATCACTGCGAGGGGCAAGGTTTAGAGGAGATGGACAAGGCAAGTTTTTTACAGACAGGTGCCTGGAACTCGCTGCCGGAGGAGGTGGTGGAAGCAGGGACGATAGTGACGTTTAAGGGGCATCTTGACAAATACATGAATAGGATGGGAATAGAGGGATAGGGACCCCGGAAGTGCAGAAGATTTTAGTTTAGACGGGCAGCATGGTTGGCGCAGGATTGGAGGGCCGAAGGGCCTGTTCCTGTGCTGTACTTTTCTTTGTTCTTTGTTCTTTATCAGCGTCCAGCTCAATAAATCTGAGTCGAAACTCCTCAAAAGGCAGACACTTACTGCAGATGTGCTTGTCCTGGCTAACACCAGTATCTACGAGCTTCTGTATACTGCGGCCTTGACACATTACCTCGCCTGCCATACTCATGGGGCTGGATTCTCCTCTGTCGGGATTCTCTGTTTCGCCGGCAGCGCACCCATTCCTGGGGATTTCACAACGGCTGGAGCTATCCACAATGGGAAACCCTATTGGCCAACTGGTGGGACGGAGAATCCCTCTGCCACAGGGGCACAGAATTCGGGGGGCAGTCTTTCATTGGTTAGATTCTTCAATTACTTTGTTTTGGCTACATTTATTAAACTTCTCACAAACTGCAGGACAATTTTACACCATAGACAGGAGGCCCTGCATCGTCAGTATGAGGGGCTAGGTACCAGCGACATAGACAGGAGGTTCTGCATCGTCAGTATGAAGGGCTAGGCACCAGCGACATAGACAGGAGGCTCTGCATCGTCAGTATGAGGGGCTAGGGTCCAGCGACAAAGACAGGAGGTTCTGCATCATCAGTATGAGGGGCAAGGCACCAGCGACATAGACAGGAGGCTCTGCATCGTCAGTATGGGGGGGTAGGTTCCAGCGACATAGACAGGAGGCTCTGCATCGACAGTATGAGGGGCAAGGCACCAGCGACATAGACAGGAGGTTCTGCATCGTCAGTATGAGGGGCTTGGCACCAGCAACATAGACAGTAGGCTCTGCATCGTCAGTATGAGTGGCAAGGCTCCAGCGACATAGACAGGGGGTTCTGCATCGTCAGTATGAGGGGCTAGGTACCAGAGACATAGACAGGTGGTTCTGCATCGTCAGTATGAGGGGCTTAGGCACCAGCGACATAGACAGGAGGCTCTGCATCGTCAGTATGAGGGGCTAGGTACCAGCGACATAGACAGGAGGTTCTGCATCGTCAGTATTAGGAGCAAGGTACCAGCGACATAGACAGGAGGTTCTGCATCGTCAGTATGAGGGGCTAGGCACCAGCGACATAGACAGGAGGTTCTGCATCGTCAGTATGAGGGGCTAGGCACCAGCGACATAGACAGGAGGTTCTGCATCGTCATTATGAGGGGCTAGGTACCAGCGACATAGACAGGTGGTTCTGCATCGTCAGTATGAGGGGCTAGGCACCAGCGACATAGACAGGAGGCTCTGCATCGTCAGTATGAGGGGCTAGGTACCAGCGACATAAGACAGGAGGCTCTGCATCGTCAGTATAAGAACATAAGTACTAGGAGCAGGAGTAGGCCCTCTGGCCCCTCGAGCCTGCTCCGCCATTCAACTAGATCATGGCTGATCTTTTGTGGACTCAGCTCCACTATCCGGCCCGAACACTATAACCCTTAATCCCTTTATTCTTCAAAAAAACTATCTATCTTTACCTTAAAAACATGTAATGAAGGAGCCTGAACTGCTTCACTGGGCAAGGAATTCCATAGATTCACCACCCTTTGGGTGAAGAAGTTCCTCCTATACTCAGTCCTAAATCTACTTCCCCTTATTTTGAGGCTATGCCCCCTAGTTCTGCTGTCACCCACCCTTGGAAACAGCCTACCCGCATCTATCCTATCTATTCCCTTCATAATTTTAAATGTTTATATAAGATCCCCCCTCATCCTTCTAAATTCCAACGAGTACAGTCCCAGTCTACTCAACCTCTCCTCGTAATCCAACCCCTTCAGCTCTGGGATTAACCTAGTGAATCTCCTCTGCACACCCTCCAGCGCCAGTACGTCCTTTCTCAAGTAAGGAGACCAAAACTGAACACAATACTCCAGGTGTGGCCGCACTAACACCTTATACAATTGCAACATAACCTCCCTAGTCTTAAACTCCATCCCTCTAGCAATGAAGGACAAAATTCCATTTGCCTTCTTAATCACCGGTTGCACTTGTAAACCAACCTTCTGTGACTCATGCACGAGCACACCCAAGTCTCTCTGAACAGCGGCATGCTTTAATATTTTATCGTTTAAATAATAATCCCGTTTGCTGTTATTCCTACCAAAATGGATAACCTCACATTTGTCAACATTGTATTCCATCTGCCAGACCCGAGCCCATTCACTTAACCTATCCACATCCCTCTGCAGACTTCCAGTATCCTCTGCACTTTTCGCTTTACCACTCATCTTAGTGTCATCTGCAAACTTGGACACATTACCCTTGGTCCCCAACTCCAAATCATCTATGTAAATTGTGAACAATTGTGGGCCCAACACGGATCCCTGAGGGACACCACTAGCTACTGATTGCCAACCAGAGAAACACCCATTTATCCCAACTCTTTGCTTTCTATTAATTAACCAATCCTCTATCCATGCTACTACTTTACCCTTAATGCCATGCATCTTTATCTTATGCAGCAACCTTTTGTGTGGCACCTTGTCAAAGGCTTTCTGGAAATCCAGATATACCACATCCATCGGCTCCCCGTTATCTACTGCACTGGTAATGTCCTCAAAAAATTCCACTAAATTAGTTAGGCATGACCTGCCTTTTACAAACCTATGCTGCGTCTGCCCAATGGGACAATTTCTATCCAGATGCCTCGCAATTTCTTCCTTGATGATAGATTCCAGCATCTTCCCTACTACTGAAGTTAAGCTCACTGGCCTATAAATTCCTGCTTTCTGCCTACCTCCTTTTTTAAACAGTGGCGTCACGTTTGCTAATTTCCAATCCACCGGGACCACCCCAGAGTCTAGTGAATTTCGGTAAATTGTCACTAGTGCATCTGCAATTTCCCTAGCCATCTCTTTTAGCACTCTGGGATGCATTCCATCAGGGCCAGGAGACTTGTCTACCTTTAACCCCATTAGCTTGCCCATCACTCCCTCCTTCGTGATAACGATCATCTCAAGGTCCTCGCCTGTCATAGCCTCATTTCTCTCAGTCGCTGGCATGTTATTTGTGTCATCCACTGTGAAGACCGACCCAAAAAACCTGTTCAGTTCCTCAGCCATTTCCTCATTTCCCATTATTAAAACTCCCTTCTCATCCTCTAAAGGACCAATATTTACCTTAGCCACTCTTTTTTGTCTTCTATATTTATAAAAAACATTTACTGTCTGTTTTTTTATTCTGAGCAAATTTACTCTCATATTCTACCTTACTCTTCTTTATAGCTTTTTTAGTAGCTTTCAGTTGCCCCCTAAAGATTTCCCAGTCATCTAATCTCCCAGCAATCTTTGCCACTTTATATGCTTTTCCCTTCAATTTGATACTCCCTCTTATTTCCTTAGATATCCACGGTCGATTTTCCCTCTTTCTTCCGTCCTTCCTTTTTGTTGGTATAAACCTTTGCTGAGCACTGTGAAAAATCGCTTGGAAGGTTCTCCACTGTTCCTCAACTGTTCCACCATAAAGTCTTAGCTACCAGTCTACCTTAGCTAGTTATTCTCTCATTTGTTTGAACACAAAACACTAGTATTTGATTTTACTTTCTCACCCTCCATCTGTATTTTAAATTCCACCATATTGTGATCGCTCCTTCCGAGAGGATCCCTAACTATGAGATCATGAATCAATCCTGTCTCATTACACAGGACAAGATGTAGGACCACTTGTTCCCTCGGAGGTTCCATTACATACTGTTCGAGGAAACTGCCGTGGATACATTCTATAAACTCTTCCTCAAGGTTGCCTTGACCGACCTGGTTAAAACAATCGACACGTAGATTAAAATCCCCCATGATAACTGCTGTACCATTTCTACATGCATCAGTTATTTCTTTGTTTATTGCCTGCCCCACCATATCGTTACTATTTGGTGGCCGATAGACTACTCCTATCAGTGACTTTTTCGCCTTACTATTCCTGATTTCCACCCAAATGGATTCAAAGTTATCCTCCATAGCACCGATGTCATCCCTAACTATTGCCCGGATGTCATCCTTAAATAACAGAGCAACACCACCTCCCTTACCATCCACTCTGTCCTTCCGAATAGTTTGATACCCTCGGATAGTTAACTCCCAGTCGTGACCATCCTTTAACCATGTTTCAGTAATGGCCACTAAATCATAGTCATTTACGATGATTTGTGCCATCAACTCATTTACTTTATTCCGAATACTATGAGCATTCAGGTAAAGTACACTTATGTTGTTTTTTTTTACCTGTTTTGAATCTTAACATCTCCAGTTTTATTCCTTTTGTTATTACTGAGCCGATTCACTGAGATCCCCTTAGTCACTGTACCTTGTACTGTCGCCCTTTTAGATTTTTGACTATGTCTTCTCTGCCTTGCACTTTTCCACTTACTTCCTTTTGCTTCTGTCCCTGTTTTACTACCTTCCAACTTCCTGCATCGGTTCCCATCCCCCTGCCACATTAGTTTAAACCCTCCCCAACAGCTCTAGCAAACACCCCCCCCCCCAGGACATCGGTTCCAGTCCTGCCCAGGTGCAGACCGTCCGGTTTGTACTGATCCCACCTCCCCCAGAACCGGTCCCAATGCCCCAGGAATTTGAATCCCTCCCTCTTGCACCATCTCTCGAGCCACGCATTCATCCTATCTATCCTGACATTCCTACTCTGACTAGCTCGTGGCACTGGTAGCAATCCTGAGATTACTACCTTTGAGGTCCTACATTTTAGTTTAACTCCTAACTCCCTGAATTCCGCTTGTAGGACCTCATCCCGTTTTTTACCTATATCGTTGGTGCCTATGTGCACCACGACAGCTGGCTGTTCACCCTCCCCCCCCCCCCCCAGAATGTCCTGCAGCCACTCCGAGACATCCTTGACCCTTGCACCAGGGAGGCAACATACCATCCTGGAGTTTCGATTGCGCCCACAGAACCGCCTGTCTATTCCCCTTACGATCGAGTCCCCTATCACTATACCCCTGCCATTTTTCTTCCTGCCCTGCTGTGCAGCAGAGCCAGCCACAGTGCATGAACCTGGCTGCTGCTGCCTTCCCCAATTGAGCCATCTCCCTCAACAGTATCCAAAGCGATATATCTGTTTTGCAGGGAGATGACCGCATGGGACACCTGCACTACCTTCCTACTCTTGCTCTTTCTTTTTGTTACCCATTTTCTACCTCTCTCATTAATTTTCACCTGCGGTGTGGCCAACTCGCTAAACGTGCTATCCACGACCTCGTCAGCATCGCAGATGCTCCAAAGTGAGTCCATCCGCAGCTCCAGAGCCGTCAAGCGGTCTAACAAGAGCTGCAACTGAACACACTTCTTGCACGTGAAGGAGCCAGGGACAGTGGACGTGTCCCTGAGCTCCCACATCGCACACGAGGAGCATGACCCGGGGCTGGGATCTCCTGCCATGTCTTAAACCCTTGGTAAACTTAAAGAACTAGAATTTCAAAATAAAAATAACTAAATTAGACAATGAAAAGAAAATGAGAGACTACTTACCAGTCACTTACCAGGGTTAAAAAGCACCTCCTCACACTCTGCACCGATTTACCTCACTGCACCAAATTACCAAGTTTCAATCCCCACTCTGGATGAGTCTCACTCCGGATGGGGCTCCTGGAAAAGTGCTAGCTTACGAACTGTGAAGGATAGGTCGTGCCTCACAAACCTTATAGAGTTCTTTGAGAAGGTGACCAAACAGATGGACGAGGGTATAGCAGTTGATGTGGTATATATGTATTTAGGTAAAGCGTTTGATAAGGTTCCCGACGGTAGGCTACCGCAGATAATACAGAGTCAAGGGATCCAGGGTGATTTAGCAGTTTGGATCAGAAATTGGCTAGCTGGAAGAAGACAACGGGTCGTGGTTGATGGAAAATGTTCAGCCTGGAGTTCAGTTACAAGTAGTGTACCGCAAGGATCTGTTTTGGGGCCACTGCTGTTTGTCATTTTTATGAATGACCTGGAGGAGGGCGTAGAAGGCTGGGTGAGTAAATTTGCAATGACACTGCAGTCGGTGGAGATGTGGACAGTGCGTAAAGATGTTGCAGGTGACAGAGGGACGTAGACAAGCCGCAGAGCTGGGCTGAGAGGTGGCAAATGGAGTTTAATGCAGAAAAGTGTGAGGTGATTCATTTTGGAAGGACTAACTGGAAGACAGAGTACTAGGGTAATGGTAAGATTCTTTTGGTGTGGATGAGCAGAGAGATCTCGGTGTCCATGTACATAGAACATAGAACAGTACAGCACAGAACAGGCCCTTCGGCCCTCGATGTTGTGCCGAGCAATGATCACCCTACTTAAACCCACGTAACCCGTATACCCGTAACCCAACAATCCCCCCCATTAACCTTACACTACGGGCAATTTAGCATGGCCAATCCACCTAACCTGTACATAGATCCCTGAAAGTTGCCACGCAGTTTGATAGGGTTGTTAAGAAGGCGCACGGGGTGTTTGCTTTTATTGGTAGAGGGATTGATTTTCGGAGCCATGAGGTCATTTTGCAGCTGTACAAACTCTGGTGTGGCCGCATTTGGAGTATTGTGTGCAGTTCTGGCCGCCGCATTATAGGAAGGAAGTGGAAGCATTGGAAAGGGTACAGAGGAGATTTACAAGGATATTGCCTGGTATGGAGGGAAGATCTTATGAGGAAAGTTTGAGAGACTTAAGGCTGTTTTAGTTAGAGAGAAGAAGGCTTAGAGGTAACTTAATTGAGGCATACAAGATGATCAGAGGATTAGATAGGGTGGACATCGAGAGCCTTTTTCCTCGGATGGTGATGTCCAGCACGAGGGGACATAGCTTTAAATTGAGGGGAGATAGATATAGGACAGATGTCAGAGGTAGGTTCTTCACTCAGAGAGTAGTAAGGGCGTGGAATGTCCTGCCTGCAACAGTAGAGGCCCCGCCAACATTAAGGTCATTGGATAGACATATGGATGAAAAGGAAATAGTGTCGATGGGTGTACAAGTGGATTCAAAGGTCGGCGCAACATCGAGGGCCGAAGGGCCTGCACTGCGCTGTAATGTTCTATGTTCTATAATACCAGGGAACACTATGAATAAAAATATATAACAAAGAGACAACTGTAAATATTGATAAACTAACCAGAATCCACTTAAAATAATGATATAAAACCCAGGGACCAGTGTGAATAATGATATACTACCCAAGGACCACTGTAAATAATGTTATACTGCCCAGGGACCACTGTAAAAAATGATTTACTAACCAGCTACAACTGTAAATAATGGTATGCTACCCAGGGATCACTGTAAATAATGAAAAGCTACCCAGGGGACACTGTAAATAATGATATACTGCTCAGGGACAATTGTAAATAATAATACTATACCCAGGAACCAACGTAAGTAATGATATACTTCCCAAGGAACTCTGTAAATAATGATATACTATTCAGGGACAATTGGAATAATGCTTTACTTCCCATGGACCTATGTAAATGATGATGAACTGCCCAGTTTCCACTTTAAATAATTACATTCTACCCAGGGACCACTGTAAATAATGATATACTACCAAGGCGCCACTGCAAATAATGATATACTGCCCAGGTACCACTGTAAATGATGATATACAACACTGGGACCACTGTGAATGACGATATACTTCCCACGGACCACTGTAAATAATAATATACAACCCAGGGACCACTGTAAATAATGATACACTGGCCAGGGACCACTGCAAATAATGATATACTGCCCGGGGATCAAAGTAAATAATTATATACTGCCCAGGGACCAATGTAAATAATGCTATACTACCCAGGGACAACTGTAAATTATGATATCCTGCCCAGGAACCACTGTAAATAATAATATTCTGCCAAAGGGACCACTGAAAATAATGATATACTACCCAGGGACCACTGTAAATAATGATATACTGCCCAGGGACCATTGCCAATAATGATATACTGCTCAGGCACCACTGTAAATAATGATATAATGCCCAGCGAACACTGGAAATAATGATATACTACCCAGGGGCCAGTGTAAATAATGATATTCTAACAAGGGACCACTGCAAATATTAATATACAAACCTGGAACAACTGTAAATAATGAAGTACTATCCAGTGACAACTGTAAATGATGGTAACTTCCCAAAGCCACTTTAAATAATGATATACCAACGAGGAACCAGTGAAAATAATGATATACTGCCCAGGGATCAGTGTAAATAATGATATACTGCCCAGGGCCCACTGTAAATAATGATATACTGCCCAGAGACCACTGTAAATAATGATATACTGCCCAGGGCCCACTGTAAATAATGATATACTGCCTAGGGCCCACTGTAAATAATGATATACTACCCAGAGACCACTGTAAATAATGATATACTGCACAGGGACCATTTTAAATAACGTTATACTACCCAGGGACCACAGTAAATAATAATATCCTACCCAGGGACTACTGTAAATAATGATATACTACACAGGGACAACTGTAAATAGTGAAATGCTCCACGGGGCCCTCAGTAAATAATTATGTACTACACAGGGACCACTTTGAATAATGTCATACTACCCAGTGACGAGTGGAAATAAAGGCAAACTGCACAGGGAACACTGTATAGAATGGTAAACTGCACATGGACCAGTGAAAATAATGATACACTGCCCAGGGACCACAGTAGATAATGATATACATCACAGGGACCACTGTAAAATGTATTTTGAACAAGGGACCACTGTAAATTATAATATATTACAAAAGGACCAGTGGAAATTATGATATTCTCACCAGGGACCACTGTAAATAATGATATACTAGCCAGGGTCTCCTGTAAATGACGATATGCTACCCAGAGACCACGGTACATCAGGATATTCAACCCAGTGGCCAGTGTAAATAATGATATTCAACCCGGGGACGACTCTAAATAATGATATACTACACATGAACCACTGTTAATAATGATATACTACAAAGTGACCTCTGGAAATAATGATCTTCTACACAGTCACCAGTGTTAATAATGATATACTACCCAGGGACCACTGTAAATTATGATATACTCCCTAGGGACCATTGCAAATAATGATATACTACCCAGAGACCACTGTAAATAATGTTACACTGCACAGGGACAACTGTAAATAATGATTTGCGACCCAGGAGTTACGATAAATAATCATAATCTACGCACGGAACACTGTAAATAATGATAAACAAGACAGGTTCCACTGTGAATAATGATATTCCAACAAAGGACCACTGTAAATAAAGATATTCTAACATTGGACCACTGTAAATAATGATATACTACCCAGGGACCACTGTAAATAATTATATTCTGCCCAGGGACCACTGAAAATAATGATATACTACGCAGGGACCACTGTAAATAAGGATATACTACCCAGCAATCAGTTGAAATAATGATTTGCGACCCAGGAGTCATGGTAAATAATGTTAATCTACGCACGGAACACTGTAAATATTGATAAACAAGACAGGTACCACTGTAAATAATGATATTCCAACAAAAGACCACTTTAAATAATGATATTCTAACATTGGACCACTGTAAATAATTATATACTACCCAGGGACCAGTGTAAATAACGATATACTGCCCAAGGACCACTGTAAATAATGATATACTACGCAGGGACCACTGTAAATAATGTTATACTGCCTAGGGACCATTGTAAATAATGATACACTGCCCAGGGACCTCAGTAAATAATGATATACTACCCAGCGACCGCAGTAAATAATGATATACTACCCAGGGACCACTGTAAATAATGATATACTGCCCAGTGACCACTGTAAATAATGACAAACTGCCTAGGGACCTTTGTAAATAATGATATACTGGCCAGGGAATACTGTAAATAATGATATACTGCCGTGGTACCGCTGTAAATAATGATACACTGCCTAGGTACCTTTGTAAATAATGATATATAGTCCGGAGACCACAATAAATAATGATATACTACTCAGGAACAACTTGATAAATTATATTCTACCCAGGAATCAGTGTAAAAAAGTATATACTGCCCAGGAACCACTGTAACATGTGTTTCGAAACAGGAACCACTGTAATTTATAATATATTACACAGGGACCTGTGTAAATTATGATATTCTCACCAGGGACCACTGTAAATAATGATATACTGCCCAGGGACCACTGTAAATAATGATATGCTAGCCAGGGACTCCTGTAAATGACGATATGCTACCCAGAGACACGGTACATCATGATATTCATCCCAGTGGCTATTGTAAATAATGATATTCAAACCAGGGACCACCCTAAATAATGATATACTACACATGAACCACTGTTAATAATGATATTCTAACATTGGACCACTGTAAATAATGATATACTACCCAGGGACCACTGGAAATAATGATATACTGTCCAGAGACCACAATAAATAATGAAATACTACTCAGGAACAATTTGAAAAATGGTATTCTACCCACGAACCACTGTAAAAAAGTATATACTGCCCAGAAACACTGTAAAATGTGTTTCGAAGCAGGGACAACTGTAAATTATAAATTATTACACAGGGACCTGTGTAAATTATGATATTCGCACCAGGGACCACTGTAAATAATGATATACTGCCCAGAGACCACTGTAAATTATGATATACTGCCCAGGGGCCACTGTAAATAATGATATTCTATCCAGGGACCACTGTAAATAATGTTATACTACCCAGGGACCACAGTAAATAACAATATACTACCCAGGGACCACTGTAAATAATGATATACTGCCTAGGGACCACTGTAAATAATGATATACTACACAGGGACCACTGTAAATAATGATATACTACACAGGGACAAGATAAATAATGATATACTGCCCAGGGAACACTGTAAATAATAATTATCGACCCGGGGACCGCTGTAAATAATGATATACTACCCAGGGACCACTGGAAATAATGATATACTGTCCAGAGACCACAATAAATAATGAAATACTACTCAGGAACAATTTGAAAAATGGTATTCTACCCAGGAACCACTGTAAAAAAGTATATACTGCCCAGGAAACACTGTAAAATGTGTTTCGAAGCAGGGACCACTGTAAATTATAAATTATTACACAGGGACCTGTGTAAATTATGATATTCGCACCAGGGACCACTGTAAATAATGATATACTGCCCAGAGACCACTGTAAATAATGATATACTGCCCAGGGACCACTGTAAATAATGATATACTATCCAGGGACCACAGTAAATAATAATATTCTCCCCAGGGACCACTGTAAATAATGATAAACTGCCCAGGGACCACTGTAAATAATGATATACTACACAGGGACAACTGTAAATAGTGAAATGCTACACGGGGCCCTCAGTAAATAATTATGTACTACACAGGGACCACTTTGAATAATGGCATACTACCCAGTAACGAGTGGAAATAAAGGCAAACTGCACAGGAACACTGTATAGAATGGTAAACTGCACATGGACCAGTGAATATAATGATACACTGCCCAGCGACCACAGTAGATAATGATATACTGCACAGGGACCACTGTAAAATGTATTTTGAACGAGGGACCAATGTAAATTATAATATATTACCAAGGGACCAGTGGAAATTATGATATTCTCACCAGGGACCACTGTAAATAATGATATGCTAGCCAGGGACTCCTGTAAATGACGATATGCTACCCAGAGACCACGGTGCATCAGGATATTCAACCCAGTGGCCAGTGTAAATAATGACATTCAACCCAGGGACCACTCTAAATAATGATATACTACACATGAACCACTGTTAATAATGATATACTACAAAGTGACCTCTAGAAATAATGATCTTCTACCCAGTCACCAGTGTAAATAATGATATACTACCCAGGGACCACTGTAAATAGTGAAATACTACGCAGAGACCACTGTAAATTATGACATATTGACTAGGGACCATTGCAAATAATGATATACTACCCAGGGACCACTGTAAATAATGTTATACTGCCCAGGGACAACTGTAAATAATGATTTGCGACCAAGGAGTTACGGTAAATAATCATAATCTACGCACGGAACACTGTAAATAAAGATAATCCAACAAAGGACCACTGTAAATAAAGATATTCTAACATTGGACCACTGTAAATAATGATATACTACCCAGGGACCAGTGTAAATAATGATATACTACCCAGGGACCACTGTAAATAATGATATACTGCCCAGGGACCACTGTAAATAATTATATTCTGCCCAGGGACCACTGCAAATAATGATATACTACCCAGGGACCACTGTAAATAAGGATATACTACGCAGGGACCACTCTAAATAATCATATACTACGCAGGGACCACTATAAATAAGGATATACTACCCAGCAATCAGTTGAAATAATGATTTGCGACCCAGGTGTCATGGTAAATAATGTTAATCTACGCACGGAACACGGTAAATAATGATAAACAAGACAGGTACCTCTGTGAATAATGATATTCCAACAAAGGACCACTGTAAATAATCATATTCTAACATTGGACCACTGTAAATCAGGATATACTACGCAATGACCACTGTAAATAATGATATACTACGCAGGGTCCACTGTAAATAAGGATATACTACCCAGCGACCAGTTGAAATAATGATTTGCGATCCAGGAGTCATGGTATATAATGTTAATCTACGCACGGAACACTGTAAATATTGATAAACAAGACAGGTACCACTGTAAATAATGATATTCCAACAAAAGACCACTTTAAATAATGATATTCTAACATTGGACCACTGTAAATAATTATATACTACCCAGGGACCAGTGTAAATAACGATATACTGCCCAAGGACCACTGTAAATAATGATATACTACGCAGGGACCACTGTAAATAATGTTATACTGCCTAGGGACCATTGTAAATAATGATACACTGCCCAGGGACCTCAGTAAATAATGATATACTACCCAGCGACCGCAGTAAATAATGATATACTACCCAGGGACCACTGTAAATAATGATATACTGCCCAGTGACCACTGTAAATAATGACAAACTGCCTAGGGACCTTTGTAAATAATGATATACTGGCCAGGGAATACTGTAAATAATGATATACTGCCGTGGTACCGCTGTAAATAATGATACACTGCCTAGGTACCTTTGTAAATAATGATATATAGTCCGGAGACCACAATAAATAATGATATACTACTCAGGAACAACTTGATAAATTATATTCTACCCAGGAATCAGTGTAAAAAAGTATATACTGCCCAGGAACCACTGTAACATGTGTTTCGAAACAGGAACCACTGTAATTTATAATATATTACACAGGGACCTGTGTAAATTATGATATTCTCACCAGGGACCACTGTAAATAATGATATACTGCCCAGGGACCACTGTAAATAATGATATGCTAGCCAGGGACTCCTGTAAATGACGATATGCTACCCAGAGACACGGTACATCATGATATTCATCCCAGTGGCTATTGTAAATAATGATATTCAAACCAGGGACCACCCTAAATAATGATATACTACACATGAACCACTGTTAATAATGATATTCTAACATTGGACCACTGTAAATAATGATATACTACCCAGGGACCACTGGAAATAATGATATACTGTCCAGAGACCACAATAAATAATGAAATACTACTCAGGAACAATTTGAAAAATGGTATTCTACCCACGAACCACTGTAAAAAAGTATATACTGCCCAGAAACACTGTAAAATGTGTTTCGAAGCAGGGACAACTGTAAATTATAAATTATTACACAGGGACCTGTGTAAATTATGATATTCGCACCAGGGACCACTGTAAATAATGATATACTGCCCAGAGACCACTGTAAATTATGATATACTGCCCAGGGGCCACTGTAAATAATGATATTCTATCCAGGGACCACTGTAAATAATGTTATACTACCCAGGGACCACAGTAAATAACAATATCCTACCCAGGGACCACTGTAAATAATGATAAACTGCCCAGGGACCACTGTAAATAATGATATACTACACAGGGACCACTGTAAATAATGATATACTACACAGGGACCAGAATAAATAATGATATACTGCCCAGGGAACACTGTAAATAATAATTATCGACCCGGGGACCGCTGTAAATAATGATATACTACCCAGGGACCACTGGAAATAATGATATACTGTCCAGAGACCACAATAAATAATGAAATACTACTCAGGAACAATTTGAAAAATGGTATTCTACCCAGGAACCACTGTAAAAAAGTATATACTGCCCAGGAAACACTGTAAAATGTGTTTCGAAGCAGGGACCACTGTAAATTATAAATTATTACACAGGGACCTGTGTAAATTATGATATTCGCACCAGGGACCACTGTAAATAATGATATACTGCCCAGAGACCACTGTAAATAATGATACACTGCCCAGGGGCCACTGTAAATAATGATATACTATCCAGGGACCACAGTAAATAATAATATCCTACCCAGGGACCACTGTAAATAATGATAAACTGCCCAGGGACCACTGTAAATAATGATATACTACACAGGGACAACTGTAAATAGTGAAATGCTCCACGGGGCCATCAGTAAATAATTATGTACTACACAGGGACCACTTTGAATAATGGCATACTACCCAGTAACGAGTGGAAATAAAGGCAAACTGCACAGGAACACTGTATAGAATGGTAAACTGCACATGGACCAGTGAATATAATGATACACTGCCCAGCGACCACAGTAGATAATGATATACTGCACAGGGACCACTGTAAAATGTATTTTGAACGAGGGACCAATGTAAATTATAATATATTACCAAGGGACCAGTGGAAATTATGATATTCTCACCAGGGACCACTGTAAATAATGATATGCTAGCCAGGGACTCCTGTAAATGACGATATGCTACCCAGAGACCACGGTGCATCAGGATATTCAACCCAGTGGCCAGTGTAAATAATGACATTCAACCCAGGGACCACTCTAAATAATGATATACTACACATGAACCACTGTTAATAATGATATACTACAAAGTGACCTCTAGAAATAATGATCTTCTACCCAGTCACCAGTGTAAATAATGATATACTACCCAGGGACCACTGTAAATAGTGAAATACTACGCAGAGACCACTGTAAATTATGACATATTGACTAGGGACCATTGCAAATAATGATATACTACCCAGGGACCACTGTAAATAATGTTATACTGCCCAGGGACAACTGTAAATAATGATTTGCGACCAAGGAGTTACGGTAAATAATCATAATCTACGCACGGAACACTGTAAATAAAGATAATCCAACAAAGGACCACTGTAAATAAAGATATTCTAACATTGGACCACTGTAAATAATGATATACTACCCAGGGGCCAGTGTAAATAATGATATACTACCCAGGGACCACTGTAAATAATGATATACTGCCCAGGGACCACTGTAAATAATTATATTCTGCCCAGGGACCACTGCAAATAATGATATACTACGCAGGGACCACTGTAAATAAGGATATACTACGCAGGGACCACTCTAAATAATCATATACTACGCAGGGACCACTATAAATAAGGATATACTACCCAGCAATCAGTTGAAATAATGATTTGCGACCCAGGTGTCATGGTAAATAATGTTAATCTACGCACGGAACACGGTAAATAATGATAAACAAGACAGGTACCTCTGTGAATAATGATATTCCAACAAAGGACCACTGTAAATAATCATATTCTAACATTGGACCACTGTAAATCAGGATATACTACGCAATGACCACTGTAAATAATGATATACTACGCAGGGTCCACTGTAAATAAGGATATACTACCCAGCGACCAGTTGAAATAATGATTTGCGATCCAGGAGTCATGGTATATAATGTTAATCTACGCACGGAACACTGTAAATATTGATAAACAAGACAGGTACCACTGTAAATAATGATATTCCAACAAAAGACCACTTTAAATAATGATATTCTAACATTGGACCACTGTAAATAATTATATACTACCCAGGGACCAGTGTAAATAACGATATACTGCCCAAGGACCACTGTAAATAATGATATACTACGCAGGGACCACTGTAAATAATGTTATACTGCCTAGGGACCATTGTAAATAATGATACACTGCCCAGGGACCTCAGTAAATAATGATATACTACCCAGCGACCGCAGTAAATAATGATATACTACCCAGGGACCACTGTAAATAATGATATACTGCCCAGTGACCACTGTAAATAATGACAAACTGCCTAGGGACCTTTGTAAATAATGATATACTGGCCAGGGAATACTGTAAATAATGATATACTGCCGTGGTACCGCTGTAAATAATGATACACTGCCTAGGTACCTTTGTAAATAATGATATATAGTCCGGAGACCACAATAAATAATGATATACTACTCAGGAACAACTTGATAAATTATATTCTACCCAGGAATCAGTGTAAAAAAGTATATACTGCCCAGGAACCACTGTAACATGTGTTTCGAAACAGGAACCACTGTAATTTATAATATATTACACAGGGACCTGTGTAAATTATGATATTCTCACCAGGGACCACTGTAAATAATGATATACTGCCCAGGGACCACTGTAAATAATGATATGCTAGCCAGGGACTCCTGTAAATGACGATATGCTACCCAGAGACACGGTACATCATGATATTCATCCCAGTGGCTATTGTAAATAATGATATTCAAACCAGGGACCACCCTAAATAATGATATACTACACATGAACCACTGTTAATAATGATATTCTAACATTGGACCACTGTAAATAATGATATACTACCCAGGGACCACTGGAAATAATGATATACTGTCCAGAGACCACAATAAATAATGAAATACTACTCAGGAACAATTTGAAAAATGGTATTCTACCCACGAACCACTGTAAAAAAGTATATACTGCCCAGAAACACTGTAAAATGTGTTTCGAAGCAGGGACAACTGTAAATTATAAATTATTACACAGGGACCTGTGTAAATTATGATATTCGCACCAGGGACCACTGTAAATAATGATATACTGCCCAGAGACCACTGTAAATTATGATATACTGCCCAGGGGCCACTGTAAATAATGATATTCTATCCAGGGACCACTGTAAATAATGATATACTACCCAGGGACCACAGTAAATAATGATATTCTACCCAGGGACCACTGTAAATAATGATATACTGCCTAGGGACCACTGTAAATAATGATATACTACACAGGGACCACTGTAAATAATGATATACTACACAGGGACCAGAATAAATAATGATATACTGCCCAGGGAACACTGTAAATAATAATTATCGACCCGGGGACCGCTGTAAATAATGATATACTACCCAGGGACCACTGGAAATAATGATATACTGTCCAGAGACCACAATAAATAATGAAATACTACTCAGGAACAATTTGAAAAATGGTATTCTACCCAGGAACCACTGTAAAAAAGTATATACTGCCCAGGAAACACTGTAAAATGTGTTTCGAAGCAGGGACCACTGTAAATTATAAATTATTACACAGGGACCTGTGTAAATTATGATATTCGCACCAGGGACCACTGTAAATAATGATATACTGCCCAGAGACCACTGTAAATAATGATACACTGCCCAGGGACCACTGTAAATAATGATATACTATCCAGGGACCACAGTAAATAATAATATACTACCCAGGGACCACTGTAAATAATGATAAACTGCCCAGGGACCACTGTAAATAATGATATACTACACAGGGACAACTGTAAATAGTGAAATGCTCCACGGGGCCATCAGTAAATAATTATGTACTACACAGGGACCACTTTGAATAATGGCATACTACCCAGTAACGAGTGGAAATAAAGGCAAACTGCACAGGAACACTGTATAGAATGGTAAACTGCACATGGACCAGTGAAAATAATGATACACTGCCCAGGGACCACAGTAAATAATGATACACTGCCCAGGGACCACTGTAAAATGTATTTTGAACAAGGGACCACTGTAACTTATAATATATTACCAAGGGACCAGTGGAAATTATGATATTCTCACCAGGGACCACTGTAAATAATGATATGCTAGCCAGGGACTCCTGTAAATGACGATATGCTACCCAGAGACCACGGTGCATCAGGATATTCAACCCAGTGGCCAGTGTAAATAATGACATTCAACCCAGGGACCACTCTAAATAATGATATACTACACATGAACCACTGTTAATAATGATATACTACAAAGTGACCTCTAGAAATAATGATCTTCTACCCAGTCACCAGTGTAAATAATGATATACTACCCAGGGACCACTGTAAATAGTGAAATACTACGCAGAGACCACTGTAAATTATGACATATTGACTAGGGACCATTGCAAATAATGATATACTACCCAGGGACCACTGTAAATAATGTTATACTGCCCAGGGACAACTGTAAATAATGATTTGCGACCAAGGAGTTACGGTAAATAATCATAATCTACGCACGGAACACTGTAAATAAAGATAATCCAACAAAGGACCACTGTAAATAAAGATATTCTAACATTGGACCACTGTAAATAATGATATACTACCCAGGGGCCAGTGTAAATAATGATATACTACCCAGGGACCACTGTAAATAATGATATACTGCCCAGGGACCACTGTAAATAATTATATTCTGCCCAGGGACCACTGCAAATAATGATATACTACGCAGGGACCACTGTAAATAAGGATATACTACGCAGGGACCACTCTAAATAATCATATACTACGCAGGGACCACTATAAATAAGGATATACTACCCAGCAATCAGTTGAAATAATGATTTGCGACCCAGGTGTCATGGTAAATAATGTTAATCTACGCACGGAACACGGTAAATAATGATAAACAAGACAGGTACCTCTGTGAATAATGATATTCCAACAAAGGACCACTGTAAATAATCATATTCTAACATTGGACCACTGTAAATCAGGATATACTACGCAATGACCACTGTAAATAATGATATACTACGCAGGGTCCACTGTAAATAAGGATATACTACCCAGCGACCAGTTGAAATAATGATTTGCGATCCAGGAGTCATGGTATATAATGTTAATCTACGCACGGAACACTGTAAATATTGATAAACAAGACAGGTACCACTGTAAATAATGATATTCCAACAAAAGACCACTTTAAATAATGATATTCTAACATTGGACCACTGTAAATAATTATATACTACCCAGGGACCAGTGTAAATAACGATATACTGCCCAAGGACCACTGTAAATAATGATATACTACGCAGGGACCACTGTAAATAATGTTATACTGCCTAGGGACCATTGTAAATAATGATACACTGCCCAGGGACCTCAGTAAATAATGATATACTACCCAGCGACCGCAGTAAATAATGATATACTACCCAGGGACCACTGTAAATAATGATATACTGCCCAGTGACCACTGTAAATAATGACAACTGCCTAGGGACCATTGTAAATAATGATATACTGCCCAGGGATACTGTAAATAATGATATACTGCCGTGGTACCGCTGTAAATAATGATACACTGCCTAGGTACCTTTGTAAATAATGATATATAGTCCGGAGACCACAATAATAATGATATACTACTCAGGAACAACTTGATAAATTATATTCTAACCCAGGAATCAGTGTAAAAAAGTATATACTGCCCAGGAACCACTGTAACATGTGTTTCGAAACAGGAACCCTGTAATTTATAATATATTACACAGGACCTGTGAAATTATGATATTCTCACCAGGGACCACTGTAAATAATGATATACTGCCCAGGGACCACTGTAAATAATGATATGCTAGCCAGGGACTCCTGTAAATGACGATATGCTACCCAGAGACACGGTACATCATGATATTCATCCCAGTGGCTATTGTAAATAATGATATTCAAACCAGGGACCACCCTAAATAATGATATACTACACATGAACCACTGTTAATAATGATATTCTAACATTGGACCACTGTAAATAATGATATACTACCCAGGGACCACTGGAAATAATGATATACTGTCCAGAGACCACAATAAATAATGAAATACTACTCAGGAACAATTTGAAAAATGGTATTCTACCCACGAACCACTGTAAAAAAGTATATACTGCCCAGAAACACTGTAAAATGTGTTTCGAAGCAGGGACAACTGTAAATTATAAATTATTACACAGGGACCTGTGTAAATTATGATATTCGCACCAGGGACCACTGTAAATAATGATATACTGCCCAGAGACCACTGTAAATTATGATATACTGCCCAGGGGCCACTGTAAATAATGATATTCTATCCAGGGACCACTGTAAATAATGTTATACTACCCAGGGACCACAGTAAATAACAATATCCTACCCAGGGACCACTGTAAATAATGATAAACTGCCTAGGGACCACTGTAAATAATGATATACTACACAGGGACCACTGTAAATAATGATATACTACACAGGGACCAGAATAAATAATGATATACTGCCCAGGGAACACTGTAAATAATAATTATCGACCCGGGGACCGCTGTAAATAATGATATACTACCCAGGGACCACTGGAAATAATGATATACTGTCCAGAGACCACAATAAATAATGAAATACTACTCAGGAACAATTTGAAAAATGGTATTCTACCCAGGAACCACTGTAAAAAAGTATATACTGCCCAGGAAACACTGTAAAATGTGTTTCGAAGCAGGGACCACTGTAAATTATAAATTATTACACAGGGACCTGTGTAAATTATGATATTCGCACCAGGGACCACTGTAAATAATGATATACTGCCCAGAGACCACTGTAAATAATGATACACTGCCCAGGGACCACTGTAAATAATGATATACTATCCAGGGACCACAGTAAATAATAATATTCTACCCAGGGACCACTGTAAATAATGATAAACTGCCCAGGGACCACTGTAAATAATGATATACTACACAGGGACAACTGTAAATAGTGAAATGCTCCACGGGGCCCTCAGTAAATAATTATGTACTACACAGGGACCACTTTGAATAATGGCATACTACCCAGTAACGAGTGGAAATAAAGGCAAACTGCACAGGAACACTGTATAGAATGGTAAACTGCACATGGACCAGTGAAAATAATGATACACTGCACAGGGGCAACAGTAAATAATGATACACTGCCCAGGGACCACTGTAAAATGTATTTTGAACAAGGGACCACTGTAACTTATAATATATTATAAAGGGACCAGTGGAAATTATGATATTCTCACCAGGGACCACTGTAAATAATGATATGCTAGCCAGGGACTCCTGTAAATGACGATATGCTACCCAGAGACCACGGTGCATCAGGATATTCAACCCAGTGGCCAGTGTAAATAATGACATTCAACCCAGGGACCACTCTAAATAATGATATACTACACATGAACCACTGTTAATAATGATATACTACAAAGTGACCTCTAGAAATAATGATCTTCTACCCAGTCACCAGTGTAAATAATGATATACTACCCAGGGACCACTGTAAATAGTGAAATACTACGCAGAGACCACTGTAAATTATGACATATTGACTAGGGACCATTGCAAATAATGATATACTACCCAGGGACCACTGTAAATAATGTTATACTGCCCAGGGACAACTGTAAATAATGATTTGCGACCAAGGAGTTACGGTAAATAATCATAATCTACGCACGGAACACTGTAAATAAAGATAATCCAACAAAGGACCACTGTAAATAAAGATATTCTAACATTGGACCACTGTAAATAATGATATACTACCCAGGGGCCAGTGTAAATAATGATATACTACCCAGGGACCACTGTAAATAATGATATACTGCCCAGGGACCACTGTAAATAATTATATTCTGCCCAGGGACCACTGCAAATAATGATATACTACGCAGGGACCACTGTAAATAAGGATATACTACGCAGGGACCACTCTAAATAATCATATACTACGCAGGGACCACTATAAATAAGGATATACTACCCAGCAATCAGTTGAAATAATGATTTGCGACCCAGGTGTCATGGTAAATAATGTTAATCTACGCACGGAACACGGTAAATAATGATAAACAAGACAGGTACCTCTGTGAATAATGATATTCCAACAAAGGACCACTGTAAATAATCATATTCTAACATTGGACCACTGTAAATCAGGATATACTACGCAATGACCACTGTAAATAATGATATACTACGCAGGGTCCACTGTAAATAAGGATATACTACCCAGCGACCAGTTGAAATAATGATTTGCGATCCAGGAGTCATGGTATATAATGTTAATCTACGCACGGAACACTGTAAATATTGATAAACAAGACAGGTACCACTGTAAATAATGATATTCCAACAAAAGACCACTTTAAATAATGATATTCTAACATTGGACCACTGTAAATAATTATATACTACCCAGGGACCAGTTTAAATAATGATATACTGCCCAAGGACCAGTTTAAATAATGATATACTGCTCAAGGACCACTGTAAATAATGATATACTACCCAGGGACAACTGTAAATAATGATATACTGCCTGGGACCTTTGTAAATAATGATACATTGCCCAGGGTCCTCAGTAAATAATGATATACTACCCAGCGACCGCAGGAAATAATGATATACTACACAGGGCCCACTGTAAATAATGATATACTGCCCAGGGACAACTGTAAATAATGATATACTGCCCAGGGGCCACTGTCAATAATGATATACTGCCTAGGGACCTTTGTAAATAATGATATACTGGCCAGGGAACACTGTAAATAATGATATACTGCCTAGGTACCTTTGTAAATAATGATATGCTGACCAGAGACCACAATAAATAATGATATACTGCCCAGGGACCACTGTAAATAATGATATACTGCCCAGTGACCACTGTAAATAATGACATACTGCCTAGGGACCTTTGTAAATAATGATATACCGTCCAGGGACCACAATAAATAATGATATACTACTCAGGAACAACTTGATAAATGGTATTCTACCCAGGAATCAGTGTAAAAAAGTATATACTGCCCAGGAACCACTGTAAAATGTGTTTCGAAACAGGAACCACTGTAATTTATAATATATTACACAGGGACCTGTGTAAATTATAATATTCTCACCAGGGACCACTGTAAATAATGATATGCTAGCCAGGGACTCCTGTAAATGACGATATGCTACCCAGATACACGGTACATCATGATATTTATCCCAGTGGCTACTGTAAATAATGATATTCAACCCAGGGACCACTCTAAATAATTATATACTACACATGAACCACTGTTAATAATGATATACTACAAAGGGACCACTGGAAACAATGATCTTCTACCCAGTCACAAGTGTAAACAATGATATACTACCAGGGACCACAGTAAATAATGATATATTGCACAGGGAACACTGTGAATAATGATATACTACCCAGGGACCACTGTAAATAATGATATACTACCCAGGGACTAATGTAAATAATGATATACTACTCAGGGACCACTGTAAATAATGATATACTACCGAGGGACCACTGTAAATAATGATATACTACACAGGACCACAGTAAATAATGTTATACTACCCAGGGACCACTGTAAATAATGATATACTGCCTTGTGACCACTGTAAATAATGATATACTACCCAGTGAGTACTGTAAATAATGTTATACTGCCCAGGGACCACTGTAAATAAGGATATACTGCCCAGCGGCCACTGGAAATAATGATTTTCTACCCAGGAGTTACGGTAAATAATGATTATCTATGCATGGAACACTGTAAATAATGATAAACAAGACAGGTACCACTGTAAATAATGATATTCTAACATTGAACCTCTGTAAATAATGATATACTACACAGGGACAAGTGTAAATAGTGATATACTGCCCAGGGACCACTGCAAATAATGATATTCTACGCAGGGACCACTGTAAATAATGATATACTACACAGGGACCAGTGTAAATAATGATATACTGCCCAGGGAACACTGTAAATAATAATTATCTACACGGGGACCGCTGTAAATAATGATATACTACCCAGGGATCACTGTAAATAATGATATACTACACAGGGA